>NW_020897691.1:7706324-7773334 GCF_003984885.1 Neopelma chrysocephalum
CCCCTCCCCTCCCCTCCCCTCCCCTCCCCTCCCCTTCCCTTCCCTTCCCTCCACTCCTGGCAAAGGGGACAGTGTAGTCCTCTTCTTCCTGTGAAGATGATCCATCCTGAATGATGCTCCTGGTTCATGGAGTACTCCACTACAAAGTTATTTCATCCTGAGTGACCACCTGCCTCTCTGCTTGTACACTCAAAGGCTTCCCAGTGTCTCTGTCTCCACAGCCATTCCACACCCCAGCGGTGTTTGCTCTTGTGGCAAATGTTTTTCATGTATCTGAGACACTGCTAGCATCAGCAACCACCCAACTTTTGGAAAGCGCAACAGACAGAAGAAAAATTGAAGTAAATATTCCATGAGTACTGGACAGAGAAAGTCCTGCCTTGGCATTTCAACAAAATAGACTGTATTTCATACAACAAAATTGAGTTTTTAAGACTCCAGTGGGAAATAAAAGGGATATGAGTATCCAGATGTTCTAGGCATCTCCAGAGGGTTCAGCTGAAATAGAACTCTTGGGAGCTAATGGGGGAGAATCGATTAAACTTGTTAAAATAAATACTGATTTAATATCTTATGTTAAAAATGTTCAATTTTTGACAGCTTTCCACCGTTGAGGTTTTTTTTCCTCATGCTGCTGCTGCTGCTGCTGCTTCTACTGCAGCAGTTCAAGTTGTTCAAGGTTGTTATAACAAACTTCACTAACTGGTTGTTTAATTCACAGAAAGAAACACTGGTTTATAGCGATGCTGTGTTTGTCACTGTATTGGGTCTGGCTGAACACCATCTACAATGCTGCTGATGCTTTCGAGAAAGCACGCAGGATCACCCTTGAGGAGAAAAGACAACGCAGAAAGAATCATGCCTTGCAGAATATACCATCTAAGGAGTCTTTCTGCTGTGCCTTCTGCAACCGGACATGCCTGTCTCGTATTGGCCTTTTTAGCCATCAACACGCTTGCAACAAATGTGGGTGGAGCCCTTCCCAAATCTTCATTCGCGAAGCCTAACCATGATGATGGGTCTGGCTGAGCTGGAGTTCATTTCTCCACAGTAGCCCTCACAGTGCTGTGCTTTGCATCGGTAACTAGAAGGGTGTTGATAACACACCAGTGCTTTGGCTATCGTTGGGCACAGCATCAATACTGTAACATTCCTTCCTCTGTTGAGGGCAAGATCTTGGGAAGGGACCTGAGTAGGCCAGTTGATCCAAACTGACCAAAGGGATATTCCAGACCATATGACGTCAGCTCAGATATAAAAGCTAAGGCAAGGAACAGGAAGGCAGACATTCCAAGGTCAACTCTTCACAGTCACAGAAGTGCACATCCAGCTCCCAAGAAGAAGGCACTGCCAGTGTCTGAACCCTCCTGAACTCAGATGTGTTCAGCTCATTGCGATCAGCGAAGGAATCTGAGAGCTGATCTCTTGGGTATAGTCCTGGTAGCTGTGTTGCAGAGAGCTGGCTCCCTTGAGGTCTTAGACAGCAGAAACACAGCTGAAATTCCACTACACTGCATTGGTCTTTTCCCTATAACACCCAGTGACTTTCTATACTTCAGTTGTCTGAATCCATAGCCAGGAAAAACAACTTATCCAAGTCTTTGCAGCCTCAGGGTTAACAATTACAGCAACATCAGAAAGTTACAAAATCTATCTAGTGTTTTAGACAAAGGATGAAACTGAAGGTGGGACAGAAAGGGGAAAGAGGGTGGGGAGATAGAGGAAAGGGATTTGAAATGAAAGGAAAAGGAGGAAAATGAAGTGTTGGGGAACCAAAGAAAGGAAGCAGAGGGAATGGGAGATGAAAAAGGAGAGAGGCATTATAGAGACATTACACAGAAAGAGAGAAGGATGGGCACTCTCCCTTGCTAAGTAATCAATTTACACATTTTTTTATGGTACTGTTTCCCCTCTAATGCTTCTCCTAACACTCTAAGCTCACTGATCTTGAGATTTTAAGTCTGTTATCAGCACTGACCAGCCAATGCCCTCTCCTCCCATCCTGCTGCCGAGCTGGCAGCCTGTGTGTGCTGAGCGATGACCTTCAGCCCATCTTCCTCATGCACAGCAAGGGCCTGGGACGAGCATCCCATATTCATCACACCTGCCTTTGGATGAAGTCTGGTGTTGCATGGCCTTGCACTTGCTGCTGGAGGGGATGAAGCATTGCTAGTTAGTGATCAAGGGTGTGCATAGGCACACATAGGAGGGGAAAGGGAGCATGGGAAGTAGGTACCTCCATGACAGGATGGATGTGGGGAAGGAGAAAGGATGTAAGGTGTACCTGTCCTGGTCTCACTTTGTAACAGTACAGTGACTGTAGCTTCAAATTCCACATCCTGCACTGTCCTATCAGTGCAGCCCCATGCCATGTGGTGAGAGGCATTGCACTTGGAGCCCTGCATCACAAGGTATCACCTGCCAGATGCTGAGTGGTTCCAAACCAGTTGGTGCGGAGAGAAACATGTTTCTAAGTGGTCTGGATTGACCTCCTCACTGTCCTAGAATTGGAGTCTAGTGCCCAGTGTCCTGCTTAATAAGGCATTCTTGTGCATGACCATTCTTCTATGCAGGGAGGCAGAGGAGCTTAGGTTGAGGTGTAGGCTTGAAGGCTTAAAAAGGAAACTGAGTTTACGTCCCAATGAAATAAGGACTGTGTGCAAGAGAAGTGTCCAGAAGGGCCACGCAGCCAATCTTTGCTGTCATCTGATTTCCCAGGACACAGAGATGACAAAGGAGGAGTTGACACCACATTTACTTTTCTAAATTCTATCCTATGTTCTTGTTTTTATTGCTCTGCCTTTGTATGCAGCCTCTGCTGGCACTGGGATCCCCCTCACTCCCTGCCCTGGGGGGAGAGAGGGCCATGTTTTCTTTAAACTTGCTGTCTCCTCCGTGACAGTTTCCATTAGTGGTTTGACACCTCTGTGCTTCTTCCAAGAGGGCCTTGCCTTTACCCTGGCTTTAATCATGTTGTCATATGATAATAGGATCAAAAGGAAGAAGAACACTGAGTCTTGCCCTTCTGGAGTGCTTTACACTCACCCTAATAAACAGCTTGTGCTTGGGATTGTGCAGCATCTGGCCTGCCTTCAGCCCCATCCTTTCTATGCTATACTCGTGCTGAACTTTAACCATGGGCCTGTCTGGCTCCAGCAGCCATCCCCAGCCCAACATCCGTCTGCTTTAAAGGGCAGTCTGTGCTACTATGGTGTAAGTTGAGTAAAACCATTACAAAGCAGACATCACGCTGACAAAACATAATGGATTTCGTCTGCATTTCCATCTTTCTGCTGAACTTGGTGAAAATGTTCAGTGTGTGCTCGTGTGTGTATATATCCATGGGGAAAAAGGAGTTTGCCGCTTAGCATGGAACCTCCTGAAGCAGAGGGCGCTGTTACCTGTCTGCTTTTTGCTATGCAAGACATTTGTAGAAAACTGGCTTCCTCAGAAGTCACACTCCTAAGCTTGTGCAGTGACTGCTGGAACTGCAGAAGAGGTGGTTTTTCCCACCTCTGCAGTGGTGTGAGTGCCTAAATGGAAGGATGGTTTGTTGTGTGCTTCTACTTATATTCCAGTAGCCTTGAGAGAGCTCAGTGAAACCCAGGATCTCCCTGAACTATAGTATTGTATTGCATGTATTCAAAGATGGGATCTGCCCAAAAGACCTTGAAGTCCAGTTTGAAAAGCAGTGGTTCTCACAGTATCACATTCAAACTGAAGAAGTGTGGTGTTTGTGACTCACTCCCATATGTAAAGTTCCATCTGTGTCTCCTGAAATGCAGTTCAGTGCCTTGCTGACAGTAGTGACCTCTCCCTCAGGCCTTGGAAAAAATGTCCAGGTTTGATTGAAAAACACACAGTGAAGAAACTCTACCTCAGTTAACACTGTTTGCATTTACACCACAGGTTCATATTGAAGACACTGGACTGAAGATTAGATCTAAATGGTCATGATTGTCACTCTGGCCTTTCCTATTGCAGGTATCTGTAACTGCTGATGAAACAGTAAAATCAATTGTCACCTCCCTTCTGCCTAAATGATTAGCTTAAATAGTTAAATAACTCAGTCCTTCACATTAAAATATGTTTCCCAAATTCCTAAGTGCTCACAGTTTTTGTGAAGCTGCTTCAGTTTATCTGTGT
Organism: Neopelma chrysocephalum; assembly: GCF_003984885.1. Taxonomy (NCBI): domain Eukaryota; kingdom Metazoa; phylum Chordata; class Aves; order Passeriformes; family Pipridae; genus Neopelma; species Neopelma chrysocephalum. The sequence continues at coordinate 7,710,471 of NW_020897691.1, forward strand.
CTCTGAAATGAGCACATCAGAAGTGGTAACAGCACCAAATATGTAGCACTTTGGCCCTCATACTCTTGGAGGTCTAAAAGCCTCCTTTACTGCTCTTTCCACGGTCCTGCAACGGGAACAGACATTCAGTTGGTTACAGAGCTCACTGTTCAAGTCTTTTATGGAGTTATTTCTTCTCTGGTTTGAGGGTCCCATCTTTTAAATATGAGTTTGAAATGTTGCCTTTGTTTCTTCCAATACCCTCAACTGTGATAGACTTGGTTTGCTTCCTTAATATTTTTTTGCCATTTCTAGCCTTTAATTTATATGTAGATGGTTTATGTACAAGTCTATCTTCATCTGCTTTCACTTCCCTTCTGTAACATTAGGGTTTTAAAGCAGTAGATCCTTCTCTGTTTACTGTAGTTTCTGGAGCCAATATCCTCAAGTGGTTCCTGATTATTTTTAACAATTTTCTGTTTCAATTCTTTCTCCAAGTCAGCTGGGCTCATAACCATTGCAAAGGTTGAGAAATGTTCCCTTTAAAGTATCAAGTATCCATATTCTTTTTTTTTTGTACTTCATGTTGTTCGTATAAAACTAGGGCAACTAAATCACTGTTGCTTTTGTCTAAACAATCTCTCTAGTTCCCAGTTCTCCTCTATCTGTCAAGAGGAGCTCTAGAAAAAAATTCCCCCCTGTTAAATTAGTTACTATCTGAGTCAGGAAACTTCCACTTAAAAATACAAAGGCTGTTTTAGAATCACTGTCCTGACAACTTCGTTCTGTTGCAATTAGATTGTCCCATATGTTCATGTGTTACAGATAGGTATTTACAAAACTAATTTTTTCATCACCTGTCCAAACTGATGATCTATCAAGAGTCAGCATGTAGCTCCACTTTTGCTTTATCTCTTATAATTTAAGATTATTTGCTTATTGACATGGTGAATTACATTTTGTCAAATACGGGATGCTTCTTTTCCCATTTTCTTTTGTCTATTCAAGCCTTTCTAAAGAGGTTATAATACCTGGTATTAATGTTTTAAATATGAATCTTCCAATACATTTTCAATTCTGCCAACTAGTTTTATGCCTAGAAATGCTCAGTTTCAACTTGCCTTCTTACTGCAACTCCTATTGTTAAAGTGTGGACAATCTCTAAAGCATCCATGTACTCTTAAAGTGTGTATTTCCAAAAGGTTATCATTCCAGTTCTGCACCCTCAGGAGACACTTGGATAGGAGCCAGCATGTAAGAATTCACCCACACATAACCTCTCAGCCTGTGGAGATTAATCGATCACAATATTTACTATGGTGACACAGCAATGATCTCCTATACTCACATCAGAACCAGAGATCCATATACTGATTTCCAGCCTGCTTTCATGTGATGAGTGAGCCCTTAGTGGCACACAGTGCTTTTGCTCAGCCTGTCTTTATGTGTCTAGGCTTTCCGTGGTCCCTCAGATAACATCAAGCTGCCTTTCAATGCTGAAGACAGGGTCGTTTAGAATCAGCCAGATAATAGAAATAATGCCTGGTGTGAGCCAGAGTGATTAGGGTTGGCAGCAGCTCACTAGTAAAGAAAGTAAAAGAATACTAGTCTTTGCTGAAATAAAACCAAGGGGATTAGAGTTAACAGAAAACCTTGTTTTGGTTTGAGACTATGTTATCTGCTAGGAGCATTCATTATCAACATGTTCTAAAATAAATAAATGGCTTTTCACTAACAAGACATTGGGTAGAGATAAAGCATGTGTGGCACTCTATCAAATACACAGGCAAATAGTCGAGTTCCCTGGTCCATTTTTTTCTGCTCTTTGTTTCCTTCTTTCACTGCCTAGAAGGACTGTTTCTCCAGGGACACATCCTGCACTTGCAGTCACTTCAGGACAGAAGATCACGGTGCCACTATTTTTCCTATTCCTCTCTTCCTCTCTCTGTGTTGCTTTTTCTTGCTTCTTGTTATTATTTTATTCGAACATGTAAAAGGAAACATCCTCCTAAATCAATGGCTGTCTTGGAAAGAGCTGAAACAGAAGGAATATCACTCACAGTCCCCTGAGCCCCTGTGAGCTGCAGTCTGGCTGTCAGCATCCTGGCAGATTTATGAGGATGGCCATGACTGGTTTGAAAGGGCAGAGGGGTAGAAGAAAAGATCCCAACCCATTAGTAATTCCCTGCAGGAAAGTGACAGAGCTGATGACATGCATGGAGGACACATTGCAGTAGATGGGCTGGGGGAGACATTCCCATGCAAGAGCGATTTCAGGTCACTTCTGGCTCTGAGATTGGTTTCCTCTAATGATCTATTCCTAGGCCTCTTGTCCTTTAACTTGAGATCTATTTTGTCACAACCGGGCTAGATACTGTGGGTTTTTTTTCCAGTAGAAGAAAAGAATCTCATGGAGATCAGTAAGTTTTGTGACCATGAGGGCTGCAAGCCATGGATGAATAGCAGAGCCCAGAACTAAAGAGATTGCCCAGAACCTACAGCAGGATCATGGATACCACAGTGGATCATCGAACCACCTTGTGATGCCATAAATGTTGCCTTCACCATATCAGGCAGCCCAGACTCAGAAAAAAAAATGCAAGAAGTAGTATAAGTGAACTGGAACAGACAGAACAAATGCCAGCCTTTCCAACGTGGCAAACCTTTTTTTTTTGTTTGTTTGTTTGTTTTGTTTTGTTTTGTTTTGTTTTGTTTTGTTTTTGTTCTGAAGAATCCTGCATAGAATTGGAGATGAAAAGCATAATATGCCCAACGTAGGTTTGTTTCTGATATTTTTTCAGTATCTACTCATATATCTGATGACAGTAATGAGGGCTGTTCCCACTGAAAAAGCAGATAGAATTGGCTAAAATTGCCTGAATATATTGTCAGACTGTCAGTGCAACACCCACACTTGGAGCTGCCCTTTACATGAGTAGTTGCCTTAACTGCAAGAAGATGGAGATGTTTGGAGGTAACTTTATCATAAGGGAAAAAAAAAAAGAAGAAATAAAAATGGACACAAGCCAAGGAAGATGAGTGCAGGAAGCTACAAAGGAGGAAAAGGACCTAAATATATTTATTACATAAATAGCTAAAATTAGAAGAAAATGGGATACGGAGGCCCATTTTGCAGACCTGTGACAATTAGAACAGTTTGTGAAATAGAAGCCCCTTATTTCAAATGAGTCTCTGAGTTTTTGATCATTAGTGAACCACATTGATTATTGTACACATATTTTTCTCTTCTGCTTTGGTGATGGGACTCATTGGAATGATCCTAATTGAAATACTTATCTGGCATTATCCATTCATCAAGAGAGAAGCATCATATCTAACAATCAAGGGTTGAAAGTGCATAGATGTAATATTAGTAAACTCAAAAGTAACAAAGCCTAGGTAGAAGTGCCTGTAACAAAGCCAGTAACAGGTAGAGAGATCACTGGAGGGATTTTTCTTACTTTCTTTCCACCTAGAGAGGATAGAAAGTTTCAATAGCCAGCTAGACCACACTTCTCACTGACTAAAGCGATGTGAGGCCCTGTCACTTGCTGCTGTACAAAAACAGAACAAAAAGGACATCCCTGTAGAAGTAGTTTTCGTAAAGGAAACAGAGCTCCTCCTGCCCTGGAGCAGTGGCAGAGAGCAGTGCCAGCTTGAAAATAGCTGGTCTATCCTAAAGTGCCCCAAGGGAATATGAGTACCTACACAGCCTGGATACTCCTCAGCTCTTTAGTTCTGCATTAGTGCTGCTCAGAGAGTCTGGTTCCTTTTAATATGTCTTCAGACATCATTACTTTGTTTTGATGTTCAAAGTTCTAGAAGATCTGCAAGAGGAAGAGCAAAAAAGGACTTTGAGGCCAATCACTGCAGCCACTTTCACCAGGGAAAATCAGGGTTATTCAATTGGTTTTAGAGGGTTTGCTTGAGGTTTGCACTTAAGGTTTGTAATTAGAGCAGGCCCTTTGTGATCAAGTTATTATAATGATCTGCTTCGCTACAATTATCGTTAGCACCCTTCTGACTCCAAAGGAGATTACAGGGCCACGTACAAATCTTTTGGGCTCACAGATTCTGCTAACCATGATTTTGCTATGATTCTTTATAACATAATGAGTTGCACTAGAGGATGTTGTAATACCAGATGCTGTGCCTGAGCGCATTGCAGATGTACCACAGCTCACTTTAAAACAGCAACCTTGCCAGGACACTCTATGGGGATGTGAAACACCCACTGAATCACCATGCATTTCTTGCAAATATGGATAGTGAAAGGAACAGAGAGATTGGACAAAGGGACTGCAGAGAGGAGCAAGGAAGCCTTGAGGTCTGTTGAGAACTAATGTGGTGTGGTTAACATGATGATACCAAGACTGCAGAATGAAGAGTTACTATTGTTTTGTCACTGGAGCTGTACAAAACCCACCACTGTGTGCCTTCTTCCTTTCCTTGTCTTGTCCATTCAGTCTGTACATTTTCCAGGCTGAGAGGACTATGGCAACCAACCCTGTGGGCTCTGGGTAAGGGTGGGTGTGAGGGACCTGCCCAGCTGGAGTGGGACAGCACTGCCCACACACAGGGGGAGCCAGCCCTGTCTTGGCTGGGGACATGCAGGACTATTGTGAGCAGCCCATGAGGGGTAGTGCTGGTGGGGCCAGATTCTCCTCTGTTCCGAAGGCTGGCAGAAAACTTAAAAAAAACCTCCAAAAACCAACTAAAAAAACCCAGGAATTTTTCCATTCAATTAATGAAAAATGGCATCCTATTACTCCTGCTCTCCTGCATACCTCCTGCCTGGAAAAAGAGAAACAGCTGAGTCCTGTGAGGCCACAGATTCTCAGTGCGATTGAGAAACAGTTGCCAATCTGTGAGGTCTAAGAAGTGCTTCGTGCTTTTTTTAAGCCTGCAGGCAGTTCTGTTGACTGACGCTGCCCGAATGCTTTTCAGGAATGCTGACATATTTTCATATTATCACCTTCCATGCAAACTTTTCCCCGAGAGCCTGCTTCTCATTGCTCAGTGTCGCATCAGGAGAGAAGGAAAGAGAGAAGAGCTGTCAAGGCACATCAGTAGTTGTCGTGTTTGTACTGGAAGATATATGCATAATGAGAGATAATATTTTCTGGCTGCAGAAGGTTGCAATATCCCAGTGTGAGATGCTTGTGAGTGTTTCTGGTGTGGTTGTGACAAGAGAGAATTTGTCTTGGGATATAGAACCTATTTGCATCTGGTCCCTTGTGCAAATCAGGACAAGTTTGGCAGAGATTGAAAGTCCATATCATCTGGTGACCCAAATGAATAGCTCCAGATGGACTGGGGCCCTCATCACAGTTGGTGCCCTTATTGACTGGGGGGCCAAAGCTGAGTGAAAGGAGAGATTCATCATGGAGAAGGTCTGAGTACCTTGTTTCGCTCATGCCTTGTGAATGGAGAACTTTAATTCCTCAGCTTTATTGATGTGCCACATTGCACAAACAATAGGCACTTCAATTATGGAGTGACAGGCAGTAATATTTATGTGAGAGTGAACTTATTCCAGTCCCTGTACCCTTCCTACCTTTGCAGTCCTTGTCCAGCCCTGCTGCTTGGCTGTGGGACCACTGGGGGCACCTCTTCTCACAGGTAACAGGTATAGCCCTTCCCCATGTATCTCACCTGCAAGGAAAGATCTCCCCCACCTGTGACGAAGGCGGAGACTATGCCTGGAGATCCTGGACACCTGTGTCTCACCTTGGATCAAGGGCCGGAAGAAGCACATTTTCTCTTTCGAGAGACTTATTGGGATACCTGAACTGGAAAGGAAACTTCAAAATGTATGTCAGCATATCCAGAATTTTCCTAGCAAGACACAAAGCAGCAGCCCTCCATGACAGCCTGGCATGCCTGAGCAGGGGATGTGTTTTTTTTCCTTCGTTTTAGCAATGCTCTTTGCTAACAGGTAAAAACCTGTCCTAAGGACTGGGCATTTGTTGAAAAATTCTGCTCAATTTACAAAGAAAACCTTGGGGACCCCCAGCCCTTGGCAGTTGCTAACAAATGTTCCTAAAGGTCTGACCTTTTCCTCTGGGACCCTCCTTCTACTTTCCTGACCTGAATAGACTAGTAGTGCTGGGAGAAAAAACGGGGTGGAAAGCTTCTGAAGTCAGACATCCCAAGCACTGCAAAGTACTCTTGCAAGGCCTTGTTATAATCATTGCTTGCTTGCCCCATATGCCTGGCCATCCAAAAGGTTTAAGGAGTAACTGATCTGATAGCCTGTATGAGCCATTGATTTGTTAAGCTGAAGGTTTTTTTTTCTTAAATCCTATTAACAATAGCATTTGCAGAAGGAATGCAGATTAACCAGGTCTAATTGTATATCATTTGCATGAAGAATGAATTAGAAAGCAGCTTTGGAACACATTGACTCAGGATGTTATTGAGCCATTGAAGTCTTACGGCTGTGAGGGTTGGAGCTATTTAATTAGTGGGGGTGGGGTATGTGACTGGAGAGAAAATAGCGGAAAAGAGGTGTTTTAATCAATGAAGCGGAGAAATCACAACTGTTAGAAAATGTGAAATTATTCCTTTCAGGCAAATAACCCAACCAAATAAATCAAGGTCCAACTGTATGAGAACTTTGCTGAATGAAAACCTGGTATTTGAATTGAAGTGAGACAGTCATTTGGGAGAGCAATGCCAGTGCTTTCCCAGGACCAGAGCTGTGGAGCTCTGCTCAGGGACTACCTTCAACCAGGGGCTCCAGCTGGTTTTTGTTTTTTCCCTTTCAGTTCATGCAGCCCAGATTTCATCCCAGAAGTCAGACAGGATGCTCCTGCTGTTTCCTTTGGGGCTCTGACTGATCCCAGAGCCAGGGGTGTGGGTCTGCAGCTCAGCTGAGTGAACCTGACACAGGGTCTGTGGGGCAGGAGCATTCAGACTTTATCATCAGGCTCTTAGGGTTGCTCCCAGCTGCAACATGGCAAAAATGGTGACAGAAGCATTTGAGTAAATGGGATGGAATATCCTAACTCTGTCCTTATCTGGCCCCAAGGCAGGGTGGCAGGGTGACTGAGGCATGATATTTTGCTTCTGTGAACTGTTGAAGTCCCAGCTGTAGAAGGACTCTCTATGTTGCTTTCAGGCAGGACTCGAATCTGGAACATTTTTGTACCTAAATAGCTCTGCTTTTCACCTCAGTTCCATCTGATCATCAGCTAGTAGAGCAGGCTCTGGGTACCCATTGCCTGCCACACAGGGGTACATCTGAGGTCAGGTAACAGCGTCAAGATCTCCATGTTCACTTTCTCTTTCTACAGCAGATACCGCAGACACTACCCAAAACCCTCTTGTTGTTTGTGGTTCTATTTCTGTACCTGGCATACGTTGTGTAACAAGTGTCTCATCTCAGTACTTTATTTCCCAAGGAAATATATGTTAATAATGGTACAAGTAGCAATAACAACTGCACACAGTTGAGGCAAAATGTAGGACTTTTTGAGGTCACAAGATCTTTGGTGCAGAGAAAGTAACTGAATTCTAATCATGGGGGGAAACAGATACCCCATTAAAAATGATGGATTAGTTATTCCTGTGACATATGCTTAAGATACATGTTAAAATAATTGTATATCCACATTCTAAGTTTCTTGAGTATATTATTGAACCCAACATTTCTCCTTGCTTTTTGGGAGGTCAGATTTTCAATTTTTTTTTAAAGGTAGCCCTCATCTAAAGCCTATTTAGAAGGCTGCACTCTCAGATGTCTAACAGTCTTGCAGTATTTAATGAGAACGGGGTAATTTGTTGGTAGACACCAAGGTGTGTTAGTCCAAGCCTTCAAATATGGAATACTGATGCTGAAGCAGACACATGATAGATGGACCACATGACACACATATTTGTCACAATTCCACAAAACCGACACCTGTGTAAATACAACTGGCAACTATTGTAGGTGAATTACTTATTTATTCACTGCAATACTGATTGTGTAAGTTTAAATTACACCATCATCTGCCAATCTGAAATTCAGCTACCATATCAAACACAGTATTTAAGGCAGTAGGAAAGTAGCACAGAATGGAAACTTGTAGGTATACAAATATTGACCATGAGCCAATCCATTTTAATTATAAAGTTATGTTGAATAACACTAGTACGAAACTTATCTTCAAGAAACAGTTCCTCTCTCTCTCTGCTTCAGACCATGAGCTGTAAATCAGACTGTGTTTTCTTGACTCGGTGTCAGTGGAGAGAAGCTGAGTGAATGTGGCTGATTTGTAGCACATTCTTTACTGCTGACAAGGGATGGATTTACAACCACTACAGTATTTCACATAGGCCTACAGGCTGAGATCAAGCTTAGATGGAAGGACAGTATCTTTCCTTTATGACTCAGACAGATCTCTTAAATCTTAAAGCATTTTTTTACAGCACATAAGAGTAGATACATAATAGTATATTGTTTATAGCTTACATTTAGCAGACTTGCACTAATACAGCCACCAGTCTGCCTATGCCACTCTTTAAAAGGAGCTTTTGGGTTTAAATCATGAAGTCAGGAAGCTATGTGGAAGGAGGACTGGGAGGACCCCAAGAAGTTGTGGAGTGCACCTTCCTACTCTGGGTGCTGTCTGAAGGAAAGTTGGTCTTCACATGAAGTGATCTCTATTGTTTGAAAATATGCCAGTGCAGAAGGTTAAAAATCCAAGTAGCCTTGTATACACTTATCATTCAAAAGTTTTCCTAAATATTAAGTCAGAGTCTAGGCTGCAAACTGATCCAGCTTCTTCTTGTTCAGACTCACTGTATCAGGAAAACAACAGACCACTGTCTGCTGTGAACAATGTTCTGCATATCAGAAGACAGGGATTTGGACCAAACAGACTCAATTGTTTTGATAGTAAATGCATTGTGTTTGCTTAATTTTTACCTTCCTACCTCTCTGTTCCTCTGGATTCCTTCTACTTTGCCTCCACCTTCCTCAAAGTATTAATCCTCCAGCTCTGGCCCCCACTGTGCCAGGTGGTAGGTGGCAATGATCATACACGTATGTCATAAATGTGATGCCCTCTTTGAGACCCATCCTTGTGGTACCACCCTCCTCTCAGCTTATGCCTAGCTTGTGGGTGACCAACTGCCTCCAGCTCCCTTCCCCGGTGCTGCTGGGTACATTTAGACTCCCCTTCCCCCTCAGCACGGCACTTGGCTTTGGCCTTAGTGACAGTCAGTTGATGGAGCCCACTCTGCTTGTTTAGTTTCTTTATTTTTTTTTCAATTCAAATTTTAATCATGTAACACATTGAAGACCCTCCTAAATCTGTGGTTATTGAAATTTTTAAAGTGTATTCCATATCTCACCATAGAAGGAATTGATGGCATCCCAGAACAGCTCCTTGAATAGTAGTTCTCTTTTCTCCCTTTGTGTTCCCTTCTAATTTGACAAGGACTGTTGATAATAATTTTTCTGAGCAGTGAAACACCCAGGGAAGTCAGGCACCCAAGGCTGGAGAGCAGCAGTCTTTCCAGCTGCTCATAATGATGCAAGTATAAACATCTGGACAAGTAGGACAGGAAAATGCTTATGATAAATACCTGCCTCTCTCCCTCTGCAAACACCATGGAGCATCCTACTGATGTGTGCATGTAATCCCAAGTAGAGGATCCAGTTTCTCTATTATGGTAAACTAAACATGAAATATTAAATGTAAACATTAGAAACTTGCCCCGATCTTTAAAAAAGAGTAAAATCCTTTGATATGTGAATCTAAATTAGAGGCTAATACCTAAATTATGTAATATCTTGAAGAAAACCAACTATAGTTCAGCAATAAATGCTGTCCTTTGGAGCCAGTAAGTATTTATTTGCTTCTCTAACAAAGAGATTTGAATGCTAATTTATCTAAAATCTGAATCAAGCTCCAGCTATACAATTACTAAGGACATCTCCATAGAATATTGTTCTTATGAGTACACTAAATGTACTCCACATTAAATTTGCGCACTAACACAGATATGCACACAGCTCTATGTATATATAAGCTTCATCTTTTCTCTTGGGATAATCTTCTAAGAATGCTGTGAAATTTGCTACATCCTCTTTAATATTTGCAGTTGTTTTTGAACCATTTTTCTGTTTGTTTGCTTATATCCTGCCTTGTAAAAAACATCCGTTAGTTCTTAAATTTAGCCTTCCCTAATAAAGAGGTGTATATTTTGCTAACAGGCTGTGACTACTCTATCCTTCCTGCTAGCAAAATATACACCTCTCTGTAACATGAAGCAAACAGAAGAGCTTCTAAATTGAGACCTGGGCATCTGAAAAGAAATAAAATAAGGAATTCTCAACAGATTTTTCTTTCAAAAGAATACTGAAAATATATCTCATCTTCAATGTTGTAAGAAATTATTTTAGATGTTAACTATTATTAACAAATAATCCTTTCACTTGGGCATGACACAAGTAGAGAAATGAGGCTGAAGAGTGCAGTTAATTAAAGGCAAAGCAAAATGTTGAGAAATGCTTCAAGCAAACCTGAGAGGCTCCTGAGCAGGACAAGTTCTTAATGCTTGGGTCATACTTTGTACACACCGAGTATGCATCAGCTATAACAAAAAATCCATACACTGATGTTAGTTTTCATTTAGAGTTTATAACAGCAATAACGACCTTGGTACAGAACATTTTCTGGATATTAATGACAAAGCGGGGTCAATGGTCCTTGACTGCACCTTAAGCCATCAATGCTTCTCAAATGGTTATTAATCCCCGGGGGTAAAACTGCACCTCCATAGTGAATTTTAGATATTATTTTAATCAATACAGGTTTATGCACACTGACAGCTGAATTTATCACTCATAAATTCTGCTATTACAATGCAAATAATTTTAAATATTAAGTAGTAATATTCTTATATATAGTATGTGTCCACCTAAAGGTCCAGTGGTCTCTATTAAATTTGATTTCCATTTTTTTAAAACACTTTTCCTCTCCCATGTATGCAGAAGAAATGGTGTCATGAAACCTTGTGTGCAGAGGTTATTTGAAGTCTGGCCACAAACACTGAGCTACAGATCTATCTTCCCTTTCCTTTCCTGCTATACCCACTTGTTCTAGTGTATTCAATTTGATGTGTACAACCTTCTATATTTTGGAAATCTGTAATACTTGGGTATGGATACTGCACATCTCTGAAGGAGAGTTGCAGATTACATGTATTTTTTAATGTAATGTCTTCTTTACAGAGAGGGTGATCAGACATTGGAATGGGCTGCCCAGGGAAGTAGTGGCTTCTCCGTCCGTGGAGGTTTTTAAGATGAGACTGGATGTGGCACTTAGTGCCATGGTCTAGTAACCGCAGCAGTAGTGGATCAAGGGTTGGACTTGATGATCTCAGAGGTCTCTTCCAACCCAGCTGATTCTATGATTCTGCTTATCACTGCATTCATTTTTTTAATGGTACAAAGACTCCCTCAAGATTTTAAGGTAGCAATGATCTTTAAAATACCATTTTGCTTTTTCTGACACAGGAAAAAATGAATACTAGTGTTTGCTTTCTTTTCTGGAAAAAATATGACAAAATCTTTGCAGGTTCTGAACAGCAGTCACTGGAAGCAGAGCAGAAGTAATGAGACCAGAGACTGAATTTTAGATTCTATTTTATTGCATGTGTAACAGTTGTAATGGGAAGCCAAGGGTCACTAGATTTAGAACTGACCTTGGCAAAACACTTCAGCTCTCATTGCCTTACCTACATGTGCTTTGGATCATTCCAAGCTTGTAAGCATCCTTCACTCTAGAGGGGTTATGCTGCATCACTCAGGAGCCTCTAAGGCAGCTGCCTTCAAAATTGCAGTGTCACAAAAGTAATCGGTGCCAGGGAGGAGTCCAGAGCTGGGTTCATATGAGGTAGCTCAACTTCCTAAAACCTGTGAGGGTCCTCAACACAGGCTCCCTTTTCACAAGAATGGGCTACCACATGATAAGAATGTGAGATACATGCCTCAGATGTGTGAAAGCTGTTTGTACTCACTTCTACAGCAACCACTGGGCAGCAATTTCTCCTCTGTCCAACTGGTTCTAATGGACCAAATTCTCACCTGATATCATTCAGCAGCCAACATTTTCATGAGTGAAAATTTGGTCCACAGCCTCTGATCTTCATCTTATGCATTTTTATGACTTCTGAATTCTAGCAACATGTCTGACTGCTCCAAACTACTTGTTGTGACAGCATAAGCAGATTAAGACAAAAAGCATTTAGTCATTCATTTCAGTACAAAAAGTGTGGCTAGAATATTGATCAGTAAGGTATAGCAGTCTTTGTATTGACTTTGCATTTGTGCAACAAATAATATTGAGATTTGTTGATAAATGCCTTAATTTTCCAGACCCAATTACCATCATTTAATTAATCAGATTTACTAGTCAGTGCATTACATGGAGAAGGAGCCCCTGCATTCAGACACACAAATGGCTGAAAATAACTCCCTGCTTTGAGATCCATGTGTCAGTATCTGTCAAATTGTCAACTAATTTTAAATTTTAATTAGTTACAATTTTTTAAGGCTCTCAATGCTTTCATTCCAGACAGAACTCAGTCATTCTCCAGCATTGAGCTGCAGGATTTCTTCTGCACCCTATTTGCTCCAACACTACTCAGATCGGTGTAACTCTGACAGGATCTGACCCATATGTCTCAAGAAATAGTCAAATGTGGGGTGACCCAGAAAAACAGGAGGTGGAAATTTTCTCAGCAGAAAAGGGGAATCAGGGGAACATGCTGGCAGGACAATGAGGAGAATTCTGACAGCATAGTGTCCCATCAAATCCTCCTGGGCTTTCTGGACTGACAGTGGCCATGGCTGAGCCACTGAGCATCCCTGTGCACCTGATATGGTGCCAGAGATGCAGGACAGCCGCCCTGAAGGTGTGCTTACCTTTGAGTGGCTCATGGACCTGGAGACAGAACAAGTCTCCATGATCCCCTGGCTAGAGACTGAGAGCAGATGGAGAAAATCTCTGGGGGAAAATGTCTTTGCCACAGGTGTGAGATGTGCACCCATCCAGTGGCAAATTTTCAAGGGAAGCTATGGGTGTGTGTCATTGCCATGGTGCTCACACACAACATCTTGTGAAGTTAAAATCTTGATCCCGGCTTTACCCCAGTAAAGGGTTTCTAGCGTGTGTTTTGTGTGTTAGCAAGCTCTCTTGCTATTAATGTGATTGAGTTTTAATAACACTGGCTTTCATGACGATAGTGAGAGGGCAGTGACAACGGTGACCTTGAGGTAACAATAACCTTGCCACCACATAATGCCATTTATCACTGCATAGCTCCTTTCATTAGGAGATCTGAAGCTGCCTCACATAGATAGGCTTTTGCAACACTGACACAGTGAAGCCCTAATCCCTTACTGGGACACTATGATTGTATCACAGTGCAAATGATTATCACACTGCACTCCCCATATTGGTATGTTTTGATGTCTTTTGTGGAGAAAATTATTTAATTAATATTTTTCATAGTTTTCATCTTTAATCCCTGCTATTATCTTTTGTGGATATCTATCCATCTGTTTTCTTAAGCGTTCACATTTTCTCTTTGATTATGTGTATAAACAGTCCCATTTCTAAAGAAATGAGATGTATTGCTTTTTTTTAATATCAAATTATTTTCTGCAGAAAAGCGAGGAAAAAGGCAAATTCTCATTTGATGAACAAATAAATGTAGATGTTAGATTCTGCCTTCAAGGAGTTTACAAATTAAATCTGTTAGCAGTCAATGCATATGCAACTCTGTGGACTGCCGTGGAAAGATTTGCCACATTCAGATTTACGACAATTCAACTTATAGTGGGCCAGAAATTATTCAATTTATTTCTTTTCCAAACCCTATTGAGTGCTTACTAAGTTCCACACAGCCATTCTGGAGACTACCTTCTTGGAAACCTGTGACCTTTGTAAAAGCTAACCTATATTTCATTTTCCTTTATTTTATGGAAACGAGGCTCCCATTAATTTATTTATTCAGGCGCATCATGCAGATTGCTCACCTGCATCCATCTCTGTGGCAAGAGCAACCTTGACACTTATGATTGCCAGAGGCCAACGACTTCCTCAGATTAACTATATGAGTCCCTGTGGTCAATCCAAGATGAATGCACTTTGTGTGTTGCATATGTCAGCTTCAGCCCTGGCAGACACCAAGCACTGGCAGTGGGAGCAGAAGGGGCTCAGGTGTGGTTAGGGTGCCCTCAGTGCCCGGTGGGATGTGGTTTCAGGACAGCATGTGGTGCAGCATGCCTGGGAGTGAGGCATCTGCCTGCTACAGCGGCTGCCCTTACTATGACTGGATCATGATTAGCATCCAAGTCTCAGGCAGGGGGCTGGGAGTGGGGATTAAAAAGCATTTTATCCTTTTTTTCTTTCCTAACTGAATCTGGGATTTTGAACTGTGTTAATGAAGAGCAGGTGAGCAAGTGGGTATGTGACAAACATGCTCCAACATAGCTCTTCCAATTATCACTTTTAATTTATAGTATCTGGCAGAATTTATTTACTCTTGCTCAAGAATCTCTGCTAACACCTTGCCAATACAGAAGGCCTCCTTTTCAGAACGGCAAACCTTTTCAGAGACAACTGAAAGAGATCTAATGAAAACTAGGCATCCTGATACCTTTGGCAGCTTTGAACACCCAGCCTGGATATGCCTCCAGATGCCACTGGGCTCTCCTGAGTGTTCCTGGCTGTCTACCGAGGCAGTCACTGCACTGGTGCAGGGAGCACAGAGTGGTGCAGTCATGGTGCAATCTGCCATCACAGGGCAGTGGCCACCTCACAAAACATGATTCAGATGCCGCTGAAATGCGCCACTGTATCTCCTGCCTGCCTGACTCATCCTGGCTCTCCAGCCTCACCACAGGTAGTACCCAAGCCTTCACAGGGCAGTGATGAATACCCTGCAGGGAGCAAGGGAGGCTGTGGATCCCTCCTCACTTCTGCCTGCCAGCTGCACCCTGACTCAGCTTCCTGGACTCAACCTGGATGAAGAGGTTGTTCCAGTTGTGGGGGTCTCCTGGCTCTTCCCAGGGCTCCCCTCCATCCTGGCATGGCACGAGCACTGGAGAGCTCCAACTTGTACACCTGCACAGATTCAGCTACCAGACAGCAGCCATCCTTGCCCAGCCCTTGGTCCCCAGCAATCACCGTCCTGTGTGTAATTACAATATTACCGCTGGGCACGCTCACAACAAGACAGAGTTTAATAGCTCCAGTCATTTGTCTTTCACAGCAAGCTGCACATCCGAAACAGGGTGATTAGAGCAGGGCTGAGCGTAACTGGGGGCCAGGAAGGGTTGCTTGTTTCAGAGGGTGCCCACATAAAAGAGAGCTTTTACAATGCAAGTACAGTAACATTTGCATGGCCATGCTTAATCTGACAGTTATTTATTGCACTGGCTTAGATAAAAACCTCCATGCTGAAAGGAATGGAGGCCTGAACTCAATATGTGCCAAAATCCACAGATGGCCCTTTTCTCTGGCATGTGGGCTTGAGAAGCGCAAGGGAAACCTTCAGCCTTTGCAAGATTGCAGAGCCCATACCTGCTCCACATGTGTTCCCTGTGTCTCATACCTGCAGCCTCATCCTGATGGGCAAATGGGAAGGGAAACCAAAATGGTGGCAGAGAAGACACCAGGAGTTGCCCAGTCCACAGCAGCAGGATCAGCCTGGGAGTCCTTGAAGAGAGCTCGGTGGTGGATACAAGCTTGTTATGGTTTGGAGCTGGCTCCCTGCCAAGTCTCTAAACCTTACCACAAGGAGTCCCCCCCCCCCCCCCCCAAACTAAGGGAGAAGAGGGGGAAAAAAAAAACAAAAGAACCGAAAACAAGAGAGAGACAAAGTAATGTATATAAATATATTTACACTTATATTTACAGTTGAAATATATATATATAATTTCACAGGGAAAAGGGAAAGGGGAAGGGAAGAACAAAAACCAAAATTATATATATATATCCCAATCAGTAACCTAAGGTCTATCAACTAAAAGAATTAGCAGAGAATATCTTACTACTCTCCTTGGGACAATGGAGAGTCACGCCGGGGTGACTGGTGACTGCCGGCAGCCTCTGCCTCCCAAGGTCGACAAGGCCCCACCAGGCCTCACTCTCCAAGCCGACAGACTCAACAACAGGGAGATCTGCACCTCCAAAGCCGCCGGAAGGAAAGAGAGCGAAGGTCTTTCCTCCCTTCTTCTTATACCCCAGTTTACGTAAAAATCGTAGGGAATACTGGGTAAATCTGGGCACTTCCTTGGTTACAAGCTGGTCACCAAGGAAGGCCTAGGCCAAACTACCACAAAGCTGTAAATCACAGAGCTGGGGAGCGACCTACAGCAAAACACGTGTATCTCCACCTTGATAATGCAACCTCCCTGAAATGCATTCTCAGGGTGAGGATTGTATAACCAAGAGCTGGAGGTGGAAAAAGACTTCAGATAATAAGAAAATAGGCATGGAGGCAGCTGTGCTGGGGGACAGGGTCAGGAGCTATTGCTGAACTTGAATTCAATTAATCTGCATGAATTTTTAGAGAAGAAAATTCTCTGTGATCTTTTTTGAAAGGAGACATTTGAGTTTTCAGTTGGAAACAATGCTTTCCTTTAAAGAGTTTCCATAACATTCAATAGGCTATCCACATTGCTTGTAGCCTAAAGACAACTTTGTCTATTTTCTTTAATTTTCTCAGAAAATGGAAACTTTTAATTTTTATACAGCACAAAATAATTATTTTTGAGCTAGCAAACTGGTGTCCCAATTACTTAGATAGCTGTTAAAGCCCAGCTGGCGCTGGGGTAGTTTTGGAAAATGAGTGTTGGTCCTCATAGGTTTGCAGGAAGGGAGATTAATCTTCCTGCTAGAGGGAAAAAGAGGACAGTGGAAACTAAAATTGGCAGGAGACTTCAAAATACTCAAAGGATGTAATACATCTAATTTCCTATACATGCTTCCCATCTACACAGGGGTATATCAAAAACCTATATCTGACAAAATTAGCAGAGGCACTTCCCTTTGGAGAACAACAGTGGAGAGAGTTTGATGTTTCTTGACCAGAAACTTGGACCAAGACACGCTCCAGTCAAGGGCTCTGACTGCCTGGCAGAGAGGGGCATGGACCACACCAGAGGTGATGCTCTCCCTGGAGTTGGTGGCCTTGGCCCTCACTTGAGCGGACCAACCTGTCTCCAACTCTGTTGCTCTTATAAGTGTGTGGGAGCTCCCTCAGGGGATCTGAAATTTCTGCATTGGGATAGTCAAATTGGTCAGAATAACCTTCACTGGCAAGATACGGTGTTTTGATTCATCCTGGAAACCCAAAATTTCTGTTCCAAAGAGGTGAGGAATTTAAATTTCTCTAGGAAACCAAGTCAAAAACAAGAGGACCTAAAGCTGTGGAACAGGTAATGAGTGTGAAAGACACAACAATGTGAAAGGTAATTCCAGCAGGTGGAATTAACCATGAACATTTGGCTTTCTTCCTTCTCCGCAGGCAGTTGCATACACGTAGTAATATTTGGCAAGCCCAAACGCTGATGCTAAATGACACACCAGATGTTCCTGGTCGCCCACGAACATTTGCTTCAGCCCTTACTGCTAATGCAGCAGGCAGTTCTCCTTGTACAGCGTCCCAGGCAATAGTACCTGATTGATAGAGAGTTTTCATTGTTTTTCATCCATAAAGACAGAGTTCTCCTCTGGCACCCCATGCCCAAAGTGCTATCCACCAATATGCGCAATTGCTCACTTTGGGGATCTCATTCTGCATTGTTTGCAAGTGAACCTCATGTTTAAACACAGACAATCAGCTTACCACATGGACAACCAAGTTTTGAATAAAATGTAGTTATTCTGAGAATATGTGATGTCAGATAAACTTAGTTTGTTTTACCCAGTTTTGTGTGAAAAAAAACCCAGCTTTGTATGATGTTTGCAAAACCAACATTAGCAAACCCATGTTTGTCCCAAAGCTTCTGGAGCCCTTGGAATCCCACTTACAATGTTTTGAGATGAGAAGTTATGCAAGCGTATAGGATGCAAGAAACTTCCAGGAGGGAATGAGGGTCTCCAGGCTGTATTTCCACAGCATAATTTCTTACTGCTAACAATAACACAAGCCTCCCTGATTCAGCATGTTTTTGCTCAAACACATGGTTTGCTTCTCTTGTTAGATGGAGCAAACCACATACAGTGTCATCTCAAAGCCACAGGAGAATAATATGGTTGCTCTGGATTTATCTTAGTGATATTGCATATTGTCTGAGTACTAAACGTGCAGGGGAGGACCAAATATATAACCACATATTGCAACATATAGCTATACTGTGGACTTCATGTTGTTTAATTAAAAACAAAATCTGTCAAATTCCATTGAGCCCAAAAGGAGGATGAAGAAAAGAAAGAAAAATTGTTCAGTCTATTGTATTTTCAAAGCATTTACCCTTTCGTGAGCAGGGGATGTTTCCAGCAATCAATACTTGGATGGGAGGAAGCTTTCCAGCACTGCTGAGTGGCTTTCACAGCAGCTGTGATCAAGATGGTTTGGATGGTTTGTTGTTTTGTCTTTTAATTTTATTTTCTTGCTCTGTAATACTCATTGATTTAAATATTAATATAGACCTGATGTTCATCTTGCCTTTGTAATATTTTGCACAGGAAGAGTTTTTCTCCCAGTAAAATAAACAATGCATGAGAATGCAGGAGGGGATGTGCTGACTGTTACTGATTTCCCTATAATCAATAAAAGAGGTAAGGAGAAGAGAAAGAGTTTACCTAGGAATGGCTCACAGCTCACTCATGTCAAAAGGAGTTTAGCAACCAATTGGAAAAAGGGCTCAGATGGCAGCCGAATAGAGGGTGACTGCCAGGTGCCCGGGAAGGCAGTGCTGGGCCCCAAGGCGCCTGTTGCTGCTCTGCAGGGATGGCTCCAGCCCCGGGCTCGCAGGTGGCTGTAGCAACAGTAGGATCAGCTCAGGCCAAGCCTGTGAGAACTCCTAAAGGCTGTTAAGACTGGTGGCATGACCTGGCAACACCATGCAAGGCTAGTCATCCCTTGGCAATGGCTGGGGATATAACCACTGCCACGCTATGTGCTCGGGCTGGCCTTGGGGTGCAGCCAATGCATTTCTGAATGAAGCTCCAGAGCCTATGAGGTAGGTACCATGAGTATAAAACACACTTATTAGCAAGTCTTCTGGAAAGATAGAGTAGCTTCCTGCTAGCTCCTCTTGGTCTGACCATACTGTTGTGCTGACGAGATTTCCACACTAATGCTTCATTTATGCTGAACACAAACAGTGGCACACAATGTGTGGTCCAAGGAGATCTGAGCAAGTGAGCACTGAACCAAATCTGGGATAGATTAGGGCCTGTTATAGGATGTACATTGATGTTACATTTTGTTGCAGTGCTGTAACATTTGAATCATGATGTCGTGATATGGAAGACAAAGGCTGGGGGGCCCCTTTATAGTACGATCTTTATGGGTCTGGCACTGCACAGTGAAAAGCTGCAGAGATGAGAGGGAGCTGTGAGCGGGAAAGAAAAGCCATTAAATGAAAGCCCTGAGAGTGGTGTTTAGCATGAAAGACTCATCAGATTGTGTCACGTATTTGTAAGAGAATTAGAGATGGGCTTGAACCACAGCTCTGAGTTCCAAATACCTTCACTTGGAGCCAGATTTATCGCTTGAACACAGTTCAGTTTGGGCCCTTCCCTCCTTTCCCTCTGTTTTGGCCTTGTGAAAAGCCCACATACTCCAAACATTAGTGAGGGGATCAGGTCTTAGCACAAAGGGCTGCAAATTCCTCTTGGGGATTGAATGGTTTGCTGAGGAATGGCCTACGGCCCTGGGGGCAGTTAAAGTCCCAGTGCTGAAGTGAAGGAAAAGAAGGGTGAGTTGAGGTTGTTTGTCTCTTACTGCCAGACTCACCCTCGGTTTACATGCTTCCTGCAGCCCTCAGTTTACACACTCACTGATTTCTGCTGTGCCACTGTCTGGATGCAAAAGTGAGGGCTGCCTTGGGTGATTCAGAAGGATATGGTGACTACTTGAACTGTCCTGGTGGAAGCTGACAGCAGCTCTCTGTGTGTCAATGGACCTACTGTGGTACAAACCAATTACAAAAAAATATGCAGAAAATCTGGGCTTAAAAGTCTGAATCCACAAATACAGTCCTTTGCCAACATACAACAAATTGTAGTTTTGAATTTGTATTTTAGGAAAAAAAAGATGAATGAGAAGGACATAATGTGAAAAGTGTGCTGTCCTGGACTGTAATTATTATTTGTTTTTAAATTATACAAGTTGTTATTTCCCTTGGGTTTATTCTGCCACCTCTTCCCATGGTGGGACTGAAGTTGTGTGGGGTTGTTTTTGTTGTGATGATGGGGCTGCAGTGACTGTGGCTGTATTTCAGCACAGTACATTAGCACAGTAGCAGCAACACTGTGGTTATTGGCAATCTCTGCTTGACACACATTTGTTTTAAAGCAAAAGGGCAAAGTCCAAAAGACTTTGGTGCATCCCTGAGTGACCTGCTGATAACCAATCCAACAACACTATTATTTGTACTTCAGCTGCATTTAGAGACCAAGTCAGGGGTCAGGTCAGAGTGTACTAATCAGGATATAGATATGGAACAAAGACAGCCCTTCCTCTTGGCAGTTTCCACTCTAGAGGCCTCATCCTGGGTGAGCTGGAATAGCTCCCTAGGCCCATGGATTTCAGCAAAGTAGAGCTGATTTGCTGTGGCTGAAGGTCTGGCTGTTGGCAGCCAGACACATCTGGCAGATAAAGCACACAGACACACATGATGTGGCAGATGCAGTTTGAGAGGATGAGACAGCAGTGCAGGGCAAAATGGCACATCGTCCAGCTCACTGCTCCCTTGGCCAGCACCAAGTGGTGTTCAATGGGTTGTGCTTTTCCTGACTACATGAAATGCCCCTATCTCACAAGCAGACACATCTGGAGGACTCTGGTCCTGGGGAGACTCAGCTTTGGGAACAAGGAGGGATCTTCTAATCCTCTATTGTGCACCCTCTGGGGTTGTCATCTGTACCAGTTCAAAATGGCTAAGTGGGATGCACACAAAATGCTACCAGTCCAAATTACTGTTTGATTTTAGTAATATTTGCTGCCCCTTTGAACAGGTGCCAATAACTGCATAACGCATATGGTAAAGAAGAGCTAGCTTCACATGGCATGCTTTGGCTTTTTTGCTGGGACAGTTTTCTGTTTCTCTGGCTTCTGATACCTTTCTTTGACAGCATCCATCATTGCCTGAAATGGAATCACTACTTTTGAAAGCATTCAGAAAAAGATATGCATCCTTGCTAAGGGTAATGCTCAGCCAACTCCCTACCAAGGAAATTACCTGATCCTTCAGGCCGATGGGTGAGCTGATCTGCTTGCTTGCCTGCCTGCTGCCTGCCCTGCTACCCTGGCAATTGCTCAGCTACTAGTCCTGTCTCACCCTCTATCTGCCCAGAATGCCTTCACCCTGTGCCTACAATGATCTCACAGCATTTTATTACTGCTCTCCCACTGTCCTCTGTCACATCATTGCAGCCTACTACGTTTCCATTGCACTTGGTTATTGTCACTGTGCAGGCTCTTCTGTTCACTCTCCAGTTGAGTAAGAGTTTCTCTAGACTACTCAATGCTTTTCTTTCTACCTTCCATTCACTTTTGCCCTGCTTTCCTCCTTCCCCCTTCTTGCATGAAACATTTCCTGATCCGTTGCTTCATGTTCCCTATTGTGCTCCATTCCGTGACTCACTGCACAGGAAAGCTCAGTTGTTTGCTCAGGATGTTCTGGAAGGCAGGGGCTGAGATCTGGGGTGGAAGGTGGGTAGGAGAGATTCCAAGACATTTTGAGGGAGACAAGATCCATGTTCACTTTCATATCTTGCCAGCTGATGCTCTTGAAAACAATCTATTGCTCCTGCTAGTTTTATATTCCTGATTTTCTCCCAGGAGTGGAAGCATCCTGTCCCTCGCTCCTCTGTAAAGAGGCATCTAGTATGACAGAACTAACCAAGAAGGGTAAGATTTAGTTTTCTGTTTCAACTTCTTGTCTTTCCTCATCTGTAAAATACCTTCAGATGGGAATTTTCCCAATCTTGTAGCTATGAGACATTGTGGCCCTTGTGGTGACAGGGTGGAAGAGGAAGCCTCTCATTTTGCTTGCTTGTGATTGGTTATCATGCTGATTGTGGTAGTGGGAAGTCCAGGTAGAAATCCCTGATTTCTCCAGTCAGGAGTAATCTGAGAAAAAGCTTTTCCCCAGAGCCAGCAGCACAGGAATTTGAATTTTGGTTTCTGCAGATCTGACAAAACCCTTCCCTTTTCCTGTTCCCCTAGATGCATGGGAAAGATTCTACTTTTGTTCCAGGGCAGATGGAAGACAAATGTTTGAAGTTGGCAAGAAACAGCTCACTCCAGTTATTAATGACCAGGGGCTTGACTGTACCTTTCAAGAGTAGCTCTTATATGCGGTGGGAACAGCAGCTCTGCTGTTGGAAGGGCCCTGAACAGCACATAGGAGCTCAGTTCTCTGCTCTCTGCATCCTGCAGGAGAGAGCTGACTGACTTTCCTGAATTCAGCCTGCTCTTGTGGTTTCAAGGTTGTAGAGTTCCCACAGGCCTTGCTATTTCTCTGCTGGAGGGGAAGGGGTGCCTTAGACAGAGCAGGGAGAAAATGACAGACTTTAAAAATAAAAGGTTGTGACGACTCTATTCGGAAGCATGGAGGGAGGGGAAGCGCATTTCCACACATTGCCCAGCTTCCTGATTCAAGCAGTTCCTTTTGGCGAGCCTCAGGCGGATGGAAATCTTCAGTGTTTTGTATGTCAGCAGCCCACGGTACCCTCCCCTCCATGACCTCTTCCTTCTCCGTGCTGCACGCTGACCCATGGGGACGTCAGAAGCTGAAGACTGGACTGCCCTGGGACTTTTCCAATTCATAAAAATACACTGCTGCCTCTTGGACAAAGGAGGTCCAGGAAGGGAAGGGAATCCCCTGGACTCAGCAAGTTCCTCCTCCTCCTCCTATCATTCATGGCAGCAGTCCTCCTGTCTTCAGAGAGAATTAGATTTATCACATTTTCCACAGCTTCAAGCTGCTTGCTGGGTGCTGCAACACCAGACACGAGATCCTGAATGCTCAGAGGGAAATTCTGCCCTCTTGCCCTGGAAGTGAAACCTCCATTATTTGTGTTGTGTTGCGGACAGCTGTCCCAGGTGACCCTGTTCTTGTGTTGCCCAATGCTGTGCAAAGAAGAGGAGCTTGTTCCTGCTCCAAGGAGTTTATGGAAGAAACATCAGAGGTTCTATTTTATGGAAGAAACATCAGAGGTTCTGTTTTATGGAGAGGCGAAACTGAAAGGAGCAGAGAAAAGTTGTGACCTCCTTGCAGTCACATTTTGAGGTCAACTCCTCAGAGGTTGTCTTAACTTAGACGGGGTCAGTAAAACAACAGTACATGGTGAGGCAATGGGAATAAGGCTGGGATATGGCCGTAAGAAGCGGAACTGCAAAATTAACCAACTTTCTTCCTTCAAGTGTGTCAAATTCAACTATTCGACAAAAAATTGGAGGAGGCATCCCCACTTCCTCCTCCACTCTAAAAAAAAAAAAAAAAAAAAAGAAAAAAGCACATTTGCCTTGTACAGGAGGAAAAAACTAACCTCCAGCTGTCCCAGAAGGCTGAGTGTGCCCCTAGGCTTTCTGCATCTACCAAGCAGCACCACAGGCTGCTGTAAGGTGTCCTGCCAACAGCACTCACCGCTATCTTGAAGGCAGCAGTTTGAAAAGTGACTAATAATCTCTGGCTGGAATTTGTGCATGTGTAAGAGTTAGTGGTCAGGCAAGGATGCAAAGCTGGGAAAGGCAAGGAATATTTTTCTGGGAAGAGCTGTGCCATATCCCATAGATAGCCATTGCAAGCTGCTGTCAGCCTTGTCTAGAGCACATTAATAGTAGGAGCTTCCACAGGTACATGTGTCCATTTTTAATGGACCATTCAGAAACAGTCCATTCAGAGCCAACAACCATCTCAGAAAAAGTCCCAGAGCCACCTTGGGACACAGAAGTATAAATACATCTCTTTTTCAGAAGTAAGAAAGAGTATTGTTGAGGGTAAAGTCATCAGTTTGATCTCCTGTGGAGCTGTGCCTTGCTCTGAGGAACATGCCTCTGTGTTGCGTCTATAGCACAGAGAAACTGGAGACAGTACCACAAGGCACAAGGAGTGTTACATCAGCACTCATGTGGCACAACCAGACCTGCTGCTCCTGAACAGGATGCAGCCTCTCCAAAGCACTGCAGTGGGGCACCACCTCCAGCAGCAGCAGAGCCCAAATAGAGCATGTATACTCACAGGGGAGGTGTCTGCAGAAGTGGGAATGAACCTAGCACTGAGGAGGGATCAAAGAGCTAAATTTGC
Source organism: Neopelma chrysocephalum (assembly GCF_003984885.1). NCBI lineage: Eukaryota > Metazoa > Chordata > Aves > Passeriformes > Pipridae > Neopelma > Neopelma chrysocephalum. Next base: position 7,734,943 of record NW_020897691.1, read on the forward strand.
TCTCTTACTGAGAGGAGCTGCACATCTTTTACTACTGACTGGGTGGTGGGACTGGGAAAAGACTTGAAGAAGTAAAACTGAATCATCCCAATCTGCCAGTTATACTCTGGAATTAGGTACCATTTGATCCCTGCACTTGACTTAAACATCCACTCTTTGATCACAGGAATATTCTTCAGGCAAAGCAATGTTATTCATTTTATGTTGTTTGTTTTTTTTTCATCAGTCTGTCAGACTGATGTGCAGATTAAATACAGATGCTTGCATGGTTTTCTGTGTGACTTTTAGAGCAGAAAGACTATTATATTTACAGCACTTCCTTCTTTTGAGAGAGTTGATTCTCCCAGTCTATTTGAAATCCAAGGATAGGAGCTTCTCTGTGAGTGTGCCTGATGTTCAGAACAGGAATGTTTGCTGAATTGTTGCAGCCAGGGAGAAGCTGGGCACCGACAGACACTATTTCACTCTCTCTGAAGCACTCTGCCAAGCACTTAGCTTTCCCACCACAGCAGTTCTGGGTCCTTCCTGAGACGAGACCCACACTAGTGTCCATAAATACACAGCAATGTGCCTGTGCCTGACAAGTGCCCACAGGGAGCTGTCGTCACTGAGTCTTGGTTCCCAGTGAGTTCTTAGTAGTTTCAGCAAGCGCAGCCACGTCCTGGAGATGAAAGTCTGCTGCATGCTGCACTGCAAACCATGGGCCCTGTGAGCTGTATTTTCTCATCTGAAGCACACAAATGGCAAGGTAATGTGCCTTGATGGGCAGAAAAGGAAATCTTTAACTCGTCTTCCAGACTGATCTGCTCTGTGACCCTGCACTCTTTGTTTCTTGGCTCCTAAAACCTTAAGCTGTGTGTGCTGTGATCCTGACTCCTGTGATGCTCTCACACTGCTTGACAGACCCTTGGCTACCCCAGTGAGGGTGGCTGTAGACGGGTTCCCCAGGGATGAAAAGTTTCCTCACTTAGCATGTTCTGACCCAGGTCTACTCTGGCACCCAGAGGAGGATGCAAACATCACTTTTTCATCCCCAGTAGGAACTGCTTTGGGCTGTAAAATGGGGAGTTGCAGACTTGCTTATCCCATGGTTGTTGTGACAAGCTGGTTCTCTCTAACCTTCTGCACTGCATACTGATTGTGCAGGGCTCACAAGGCATTACACTGCAATATAAATCCCTAGACAACAAAAAGTTGATGTGCCCAAGGAAAACAGAGACAGCAGCATTTACGTTCTTTGAGCAGCTATAGAGGTACTGTGCTATACAGGAGTTAAGTACTTCATAAGACTGACAGAGGGGGTTTAGATTGGATACTAGAAAAAGGTTCTTCACCCAGAGAGTGGTTGGACACTGGAACACACTCCCCAGGGAAGTGGTCACAGCACCAAGCCTGACAGAGTTCAAGAAGAGTTTGACCAGTGGTCTCAGGCACATGGTGTGACTCTTGGGGATGGCTCTATGCAGAGCCAGGAGTTGGACTCGATGTTCCTTGTGTATCCCTTCCAACTTGGCATATTCTGTGATTCTGTGATTCTATGATTCTGTGACTTGGCTTTCCATCATTGCTTAAAAGCCAGTGGACTAAGCAGCCCCTGAGGAACTGCTCCAGTCTCGTGGTCTGTGTGCTTTAATTGATCTTAAAGGGTACTCATGGCTGCACAGCAGACCTTTCTCTAGACACTCTGCAGTGGTGTTAAATGCCCACATATTTCAGCAGCTAGCTCACTGTCTAGGTGGATGGTTACTTCATCTCAGATTAAGTACGCAACCTGATCTGATACAGAAGACAATGGGTCTCATCAAATGAGAAACAGCAATCCTGCTACAGTGGTGAGGAATTTTGAATACTCCCTCTCCTGTCCGTGAATGGACCCTACCTACTGTGTAGCACTGCAGGAGAATCCTTCCCACCAGATCTCACTCTTTCCTGGCATTTTCCCACTCCCAGATCCTTCTCTTTAAGCTCTTCATGAAGGGTATCATTCATTTTAAGGTGATAAAACTGGGCTTAGCGTGCACATGAAACCGCGACAGACTCACCATTTCACAGAAGTTTAATCCGTACTATACAACTGAGTATAGGGGAAAAAAAGGTCTGTGAGGCAGATGCTTTTAAGGAGCAGTATCTGCCTTATAAATCTATAAAAGGCACCCAAATGTCCTTGCAAAATGTTCCCGCTGCTCCTTAATCAGAATGTATTCTTTTTGAAGCCATCTGGGACAGGCATGTTGTCCATTTAAGCTCAGCCAAGCAGAATTGTTATCACTGTGGTTCAGTATGTTCCCTCTTCAGTGGCTTATTTTGTACATGGTGATGAAGATGAATTAAAGAGTTGGTAAAAAATTTGAAGCAGTTCTGTCCAAATTCTGTAGAAGGAGATTATGTGAAAGAATAAAATCAAATGTAAAAATATCCTTCAATTTTAAGTGATGTTGCTCTATTTTCAGGGTAAGTTGCATCAACACCCTGTTCTACTGTTGCATGAGTTTTATCTTTGGGTCAATCTATTGTTTATATGGGTTATTTCTTGGTTTACACTATGAGAAGAATTCTTCCACCCTTGTTTACTCCACAGGTTTTTATAATATGCTGCACATCTGTAACCATAAGTAGGAGTTGATATCCCTGCATAAACTTTTAATTCTGTTAATGGAAAAAGTGTGATACTCAGTCACCAGGTATTTATGCTTTCTTTTGTGTGGGACAGACTGGGTTTCACCTGGCTCAGTAGTGCTCGTGGGGCTGCTTTAGGCTCTGATTTCTTCCCCTTTTCCTCTTCCAGATCTGGCTAAGAGAGTAGCCCAATGCAGCAAGTTTAGGTCACAGCCTCTCCAAAGCAACAATTGAATGAGAGCAAAAGTGGCTTATGGCTTTCATAGTAGACTTATGCTGGTTAAGGTTGGTTCTTGCACAGGTCCTTGCAGAAGATGCGTTATCTCCTTTATGATCTTTGACTGCTTTCAGAGACACATGAAGAAGAACTACTGAATTGTCATTGTCATTTTGTGCCGGGTCCTCCACTTTGGCTACAACAACCCCACGCAGTGCTACAGACTGGGGACAGAGTGGCTGGAGAGCAGCCAGGCAGAATGGGACCAGGAAGCTGAACATGAGCCAGCAGTGTGCCCAGGTGGCCAAGAAGGCCAATGGCATCCTGGCCTGTATCAGGAACAGTGTGGCTAACAGGTCCAGGGAAGTGATTCTTCCCCTGTACTCAGCGCTGGTGGGGCCACACCTTGAGTACTGTGTCCAGTTCTGGGCCCCTCAGTTCAGGAAGGATATTGAGGTGCTGGAGCAGGTCCAGAGAAGAGCAACGAGGCTGGTGAAGGGACTTGAGCACAAATCCTATGAGGAGAGGCTGAGGAGGCTGGGGTTGTTCATCCTGGAGAAGAGGAGGCTCAGGGGAGACCTCCTCACTCTCTACAACTCCCTGAAAGGAGGTTGTAGCCAGGTGGGGGTTGGTCTCTTCTCCCAGGCTGCTATCAGTAAGACAAAAGGGCATGGTCTTAAGCTGTGCCAAGGGAGGTTTAGGTTAGATATTAGGAAGAAATTCTTTACAGAGAGGGTAATCAGGCATTGGAATGGGCTGCCCAGGGAAGTGGTGGATTCTCCGTCCCTGGAGGTTTTTAAGATGAGACTGGATGTGGCACTTAGTGCCACGGTCTAGTAACCGTGGTGGTAGTGGATCAAGGGTTGGACTTGATGATCTCAGAGGTCCTTTCCAACCCAGCTGATTCTATAATTCTATGATTCTGTGATTAGAATAAGGTATTATAATAGTCCAAACCCGGGAAAATTCTACTTGGTCTCATGCCAGGAACTGTTTGCCTAGTAACATGGGACTCTTCCCAAACGCTGAGAGGGGACTTTCCAGATCACAGTCAGTTTCTTCAGTAGTTCTAAAATCAATACATCTGAGTGACATGTCTGTGTACAGCCTGGATGAACACTTCCATGCATGCCCCAGCCTGCCTGGGTGGCCAACAAGCAGTCCATGTCAGGAAGAGTCCAGGGAAGGGTGTTTTCTTATATGGAGTGGCCACAGACCCTCTGTTACAAACTCCAGAAGTGAGAGAAAGCAAATTATAGATTTCACAAAATGGGACATTTCTTCAGAAAAGCAAAGTGGGAAGTTCTCAACTAGTCACACCATCAGCTGAAGGGGGAAAATAACAATGACATGAGAAAAAGACTGAAAAAGCATCTTCTAGTGCAGTCCTGTCTCCTCCCCACAGTCCTGCTCTTCTCTCCATAGCACCCATCTATGCCAATGCCTCATTGGATGCAATCATTCAGAAACATTTTGAGGCCTTCTCCCAGGATATCCCTGAATCCATCCCAAATTTAGATGAGCAGCCACAATTACCATCTCATTAACAAACCCAGGAATCAATTCCTTTTGGCAAACAGAGGTGAGCATAAGTGACACAGTCTCCTAGGACCACATACTTTCCTTTGAGGTACTTCATTCTCATATATCATTGAATAATTACTGTCCTGGAAGAACATCCAGAGGCAAGGAAAAGGATGTGGCAGGTGCCAGACAGATGTACAGAGCAATAGGTTTCTATCCTGGAGTATTTATAATAGAAGCAGGCAAAGAACATGCAAAGGGCAGAGGCATACATGAAGCAGGCAATCTCATACATAGACACATGTAGCTGTAGGAGGCCTGGCCCAAAGACATGCTTCTTATTCCATGAGAGATCTCAAGATTTGGTGTTTTCTAACCAAGGCAAATGAAAACACGAAGCTGAACACTCGTAAGCAAGTGAAAATGAGAAAAAATAACCAGCTCTATTTGGGACAGTTTTCTTACAACATTTGGTAATATTTTATTTTAATCAGCCCCTTTCCTTTCTGTAAATTTACCAGAATCTTAAACTCCAGATCTCACACTTAAAATATTGTAATTTCAAAAACATTTCCCCCTAAAAAATTTTGGTTTAGGCTATTTGCCAGCAACTCTGTTGTTCTGTGAACAGTTTTTAACAGGCTGTGTTCTGGTAACAAATGATTTGTCAAAGGACTACTCAGTAACCCTGTTGTTTCCAAGGCTTTTCTTCTCTGAAAACATTAACTAAATGGTGCACTGCTTTCACGAGGTGTGATATTCATTCTATGTAACCATCCCAGGAAGAGATTTGATGGAGCAAAACATTCAGTATAGATATTGGAGTCTGGTCCAGCGTGGAGCTTAAAAGACCAGATCTGACCTTTAGCAGAAAGGGCAAATTGAGATCCAGTTCCTAATCCAAGCACTGTCATCTGCCTTTTCGATGTCTTTCCTTCAGAACTGAAGGGCAGTTACCAATACCATGGGATCCTGCTCCACCACTGGGAATATCAGGTGCTCCCATCGCATGATAGCAATGAAATGGTGACACTGTCAATGGGAAGAGCTTCTTGTTTTGGAAGTAAAGAGCAGCCCCCCATTTGAGAATTGGCCATTCCTCCTCCTGAAAGGAAGACCTTCTTTACCATTAATGATTTCAGATCAGCTATTTGCAGTAATAGATCTGTCTGAGCTATCTGTTTATTGTATTTTCACCAGATTTGTGAGGGAACTTCCAAGGCCACGCTTGCAAAGGCCAGGTATTTTTAGGATGCTGGTACCTTTGTTCTCCCTCCAGGAACATATTTGACCAAATAGATTTTCCATGCTTCATCAGACCTACTGTCAAGAGAGGTCTCCATAGGAGTGCAGTGACTTGAAAATAGGAGATTGTCTTTGGTTTGGTGGGATTTTGTCTGACACATTGGATTCCATCAGCACACAAGAAGAAATTTTTCTAAAACTGGCTATGTCTTATCATTCAGAATTCCTCACCTGCACGTAACTGTAGAGGAGTGTAAGTTTACTACTTTGGCATTGTGCAGTCTGGTCAAAAATTAGTGTATCTCAACCACAGAGTATTTGTCAGACTGTCTACTGCTGGGCAGTGTTGACTCACTGAGTACAGGTAATCTTGGTTCAGTGAGCTTCTTACAGTCTGGGGTTTCATAAGTGTGATAACAGTGAAGAAAAAGGTTATCTATGCTTCTACCATAGCCAATCACTGCAAACTAATTGTCAGAATAAGTCTAAATTTCCTTCATTTGTTTCCTTACCCTCTAAGTTTTCTACCTCATTTATTTAAAATATTTCTTTGATGTAGAGCTGTAAAAAACTGAGGGACCTTCATCCAGTGGCTTAGATTATGCCTAATAATGTAATATAAATAGTGTGCTGCTACAATAACTATTGATAGCGTAAACTACAGGGTCCTTTGTCATCTTCCTTAGGGCAGTCTGGAATCCAACCAGAGGTGCCAATGAGACCTGGATGTCAAAAAAATGTGTCTCAGAAGGGTGGCCCTGGGAAGGGTTGACTTCCAGCCCTCCACTGAGTCCCACAGCCATACTTCATGGCTGGGCACTGCTTCCTGTTCCCTTCCACACTCCCACCACATCAGGCTCTAGGCCTGCGAGACAGCCTGGAAAAATGCCACTCAAACAAAAATAAATCTATGTTGCAAAAATTGTGTGCATTGTAAGCTCAAAATAAAAGCCATCAGTGTTTAAAGAAAGAAAAAAAAGAGAAGAGAAGAGAAGAGAAGAGAAGAGAAGAGAAGAGAAGAGAAGAGAAGAGAAGAGAAAAAAGAAAAGAAAAGAAAAGAAAAGAAAAGAAAAGAAAAGAAAAGAAAAGAAAAGAAAAGAAAAGAAAAGAAAAGAAAAGAAAAGAAAAGAAAAGTAAGAAAAGAAAAGAAAATAAAAGAAAAGAAAAGAAAAGAGAAAGGAGACTAGAAACTAGCCCTGTCCTACACAACCATGTTGCTGGCTGCAAACAGCTGAACATTAGTCAACCCTTGACTGCACAAAGAGAGATTGGTTGTAAACAAAACGGAGAGAGCTGAGACAGAGCCTTCTAACGAAGCCTATTGAATTTTGTGCTCTCTGTAACTTGAAAGCCGCAAATGCTGAAAGAGCCATCTGTATTAAACCATGGCCGGGATCATGTTCATTAGCTGGTTGGCTGTAAATATAGCCTCCCCCCAACACAAAAGGTAAGGCATGTCAGCTCAAACCATCACCAGCAGGTTTGTGTAAATATTTACTGGGCTGTTCAGACTGCTGTAATTTGAGGCTGTTGATGTCTCACAAACAAGTTAGAAAATGAGCTGGCAAGTTCCCGAAAACAGTGTCAGAAGGCAGCTCCGGTACAGTAGAGGGAATGTGAGCTTTGTGCTGTTTTCTTCGAAGGCTGCAGGGCTTCCTGACTACTCCAATCGGGCTAGCTTTTGGCCTCCTTACAGTCGAGATTCAGATTTATGGGTTTCCAACCTTTTACACTTTATTTTTTCTTTAGTTAACATTTCTTGGGAATTTTAGATGTTGTGACACGGATGAGAATTTTGCTTGTTAATTAATTTTTTATTCCTTTTTTCATAAAAATACATCCGCCATAAAGCCACTTGTGAGAGGGCTGCAGAATCGCAGGTGATCCACCCATCTCAGTGAAACTACTGCTCCTGTCCCCTGTGGATTGTGGAGAAATGTTGGGGTAATCTCCATGTGGACAAACAACCTCTACACTGCTCTTTTGGACTTAGGATGCTTGCACCAGGTATCCAAGTCTATTGAAGAACCCAGAGTAGACTGCCTGAATATGGCACACGATGTTTCTGCTAGTTCCAAGGTTGGGCGAACAGAGAGCCATAGCTGCACCTGCTCCAGCAGGTGAGGGCAGGATATGCATCGAAGCTCTGACTCCAGGTTTGCCCACACTCTTTCTTCCATCTGTGCAACTTATCAGTCTTCCAGGAGGGTATCTAATAGAGCCTGTTCCAGAGAGCAGTTTGGATGTGACCACCCATACAAAGCAGGGAGTGGAAGCAGGACTGGAAATTTCAGCAATTCAGTTGTGGAGACATACCTCTGGACTAGAGAACAGTCTCTGGTCTGTTTTACACTGTGAAGTGGATGTAACTACAGCAATGACCTTTCCCCAGTCTCCTGGGGTGAAAGGAATCCCTGATTCACAAAAAAAGCCAAATTCAGGAAAGATCATCCTTCCTCTGCTTTCATGGTGTATGTGATGCCTGGGTGTAGTTTTAAACAGCTGTACAGGGAAGATTATTTGAGCAAACATTTTTTGTGGCACTTCTATTTCTAAAACATGCTGGTCCCCAGAGTCCTTTCTTTTTGTCCTCCCAGTGAGGACAGCAAAGAGAGTTTAGGGACCAGAGGTGATCTGTGAGTCTGGGGAACAGCACACAGAGAAATGCTTCTTGAGACCAAAGGACTGGGAAAGGACTGGCAGGCCCATGTTCTATGCCTGTGGGCCTGCTCAGACCTAGAGGCACTGACTGGGAAATGACACATTTCTCTCTTTCATGGAGAGTGCCATTGGCCAAAAAAGCTGCAGGCATGTTGGCAAGGAGAGGTTTTTTCTAGATTGGATCTGTTATTCTCACTGCTGGCAATCAGCCCTATCAAAATGAATATTTGGCATCTAAGTGGCATTTGCTACCCTTAAAGTTGATGGAGATCCCTAACTGGTACAGAATTGTTGAAGGTTTTACAGAAACACTGCTGCCCTCCTTGAGGGTGCAGGTGTGTGCAGCAATGCAAGGGTAGGGTGGTGGGGTCTGGTGTGTAGTGCAATCCCATCTCCTCCCTGGTTCATGGATGGGTACATATGGCTATCACAAAGCACCTGTGAGAGCTGCCTCCAGCTGTTGCTGTGCATTGCCTGCCTCCAGGAGCAGAGAAAAGCGTGGCTGGCTGAGAGCCACTGTACCTTCCTTCCCCAGCTGTGCCCAGCCCAGCTCAGGGGCCATCAACACTGTTCTGGGGTGTGTGTCAAGAAGCAACCAAGCAACAAAATGACTGCAGCTTTATAGCCAGGTGCATTATTGTGTCATATATCCTCCCCCTGAACTACTATGTGCTGATTGCTGTAAAGCTCTCACTTCAACTCTTCAGATGATTCAAGTCAGTGAGATTTCATTTCTAGCAGTGGAGTGCCCTGAACTTACACAACCTCCTGGTTTAGTCTAGAAGACTTCACCTCAAAGTCTGATCCTGTGATCTCAGTGTCTTATAATGTGACTCATGCATTAAAAGCAGTCCTCTGAGAAACCAGCTTAATAACACCCAGATAGAGAGTCATTTCATTTGTTTGGTGACAGGGGACAACTTTCGAGCCTCCATACATAACTCAGTATTTCAGGTAATTTCCATCTGAGGTAGCAGGGCTCTGTCACACAGAAATTCCAGCTCTGACAGCCATGTAAACAGAAGGTGCCCACTCCCACCCAGTCTTCATAGATGCCTCTCTTGTTCAGTGTGAGGAAGGTATGAAAAATGTACCACAGACTTTCAGTACTCACCATATGGATTTGGGGCAGCAAACCCTTTTTTTAGAGTAGCAAAAGCAGAGATCTCATGGTCATCCTTATCAAAAATCTTCCTCCTCACAGAGTTAAATGAAGTGGCTAGATCACAGAATCACAGATCCAACAGTCTCTGCTCTTTTGGTTACTGCAGGTACTGAATAATGCAGATATCACCAGGACAAGAGACTAGATCTAGTCCTATGGAGGAAATGTAAAATCCCATCTGTAGGAGTGTATTGCATCAATCTGCATTGGAGAGCATTTACATTTCTGGTAAGAACTAGTTTACCATAGAAGGTTATATTGCAGGTGAAGCCAGGCAAGGCCCAGAAAGCAAATTAACTATATGAATAGTAGAGAGTTAAATTCAGAATATAAGTATAAGCAAGAGCAGAAAAACTTAGTTTTAGAAATAATCAGAAATGATGATTCATTAAAGTATGCAGAACATACTGGTACAGCAGAACAGAAACGCATGTACTCCGAAGAACACCCTGATAAAGAAAGAAGATGAGCCAAGATCTGGGTATCCCTGCAAAATCATCAGAAACTCCTGCCAGATACACTAAGAAGTCAGCCAAAGTAAGAAAGTTCACAAAGTTCAAGATGAGTATGCAGAGTGGGCAGGGGTATTCCGATGGATGAAGGCCGGATCTCCCATCCCAGATTCTCCCCAAATTGAAGACCACACCTCTAACTCCGCCTAAACTCCACCTGTTATGAATATTGATAATGTATGTTGCAATTCTATGCATATGCATGCAGAAGTGTTGTAATCACTTGTAAAAATCATATATAAACCTGTTCTTTTGATGATAGGCAGAGCAGTTCTGATCCGGGGCGACCCGGCTGCTCTCCGACGTCGCAATAAAGTACCTCCTGCTTATAGACTGAAAATTCTGTCTCTGAGCAGTCTCTACGCGCCTTCTTTGGGCAGAAAATTGGCTTCACAGGTACCCCAGACAGCAACATCTGAGCTGGCCTGAAGGCAGAAGGAAATCCCTTTCCTTAAGGGACCATTTCTGGTGTGCTGGACAGGAGCATGAATTCCACTCTGTCAGTCAGCTTTCTTCATGGATAAATGCAAAGTGGAGAAGCTTCCTCAGACAACTCAGCATCCCAGGACAAGGGAAGTACAGGAAGATGTGAAGGGGGAGGGGGGAAAGAAGTGTCAGTGAATTTTAATAATGAATTTTCCAACTGCCATCAGTCCATCACCTGAAGTAACAGCTCAGAATAATAGGATGTTACTATGTTGGCTTATGTGGGAAACAAATTTAAAACATTTCTCTGTGGTGGATCATAATTACAATCCTTGGATTTTGATATCAATAGAATGCAAAGTATTCCACAGATTAAAATTATTTCCTCCTTCTAGGACCAAATCTTTAGTAAAGCTGGGTAGAGTCACCCGGATACTTATTTAAACTGTGCCTTGGTCTTTGAAGCAGGAAGCCTCTCCTAGAAAAGGATTCAGCTTTGAGTGCTTCATACTTACAGAGACAAGAGACTGGAGTCTTCTCACTTGTGTGATTCAAAGTGATGAAGTCTCTTGTTTGTTTTAACTTTCAGTCTTTCCACAGTCTCTGAAATTTACTTCTGCTCCAGGATACCAGGAGCATCCCAGCAAGGACATTGATTTGATCAGTATTTGATTTTTAGTCATCCACCTCTGGCTGCATAACTGCTTTTAAAGGCTAAACTCATCTGAAATATTCACTACCATGCTGGTATCTTCAGTCAATAACTACCATTCACCTTCACTCCTTATGTCAAAAGAAAGTCCTGTTGCACTGTGTTTTTCTTCAGGGGGTGGGAGAGGTTGCCTATAGGCCTGATTTTTAGAGATGTTTTCTACTCCTCTCATCTCCAGCTCTTACATTCATTAATGTGTCCCAAGGACAGGGTGTGAAAACACTCTTCTATGGTACATCTCACATGGCAAAAAACCTAGAACAACAGCATGATTAGCGGTCTTTTCTGACTCTTCCAAAACAATCTGTATCAGCTGTTATGTTCCAGCTCAGAAGCAAGATTGAGGAGATGCATGTATGAACATTTGGAGGATGTAAAACCATTTTTAAATTATACAAGCCCATTTTTTCCACATTGCTTGCGTTCCCACCTTCACCACATGTGCAAGCAGGGCATCTTGGATGCTCCTGCATGCAGCTTCTCTTCTGATGGCTGCCATTCCCCAGCAGAGAAGAGAGATGGAAAATGTAGCGATGGATAATGGCTGAAGAGAGGCAGATTCATGGGCTTTGCCTGTGAGGCAGGTAGTGCAACTGGGCAGCCATAAAGTTGCCAATAAGCGGTGCAGGGAACAAGGCTCAGGCTCAAATGATGCCTCCTGGGTGGAGGGCCTGCCAAAGACGGAGATGTTTGTTTACTCTTCATTGCTGCTGAGGGCATGGGTCAGAATTTGACACTCTGAGACTGTATCTCTCCTGTGCTAACCCTCAGCTCCATAGTTTGCAAAGGGATACTATTCTTATACACAGATGACGTGGAAAGCCAGGTTTGCTTTGCATAGGAAAGGATGTTTTACTCTTAGTAGGTAGGTTACTATGTGATAACATCCAACATATTGGAAAATAAAACATCTCATGAAGATGTTTTAGGCATGGAACAGGTTACCCAGAGATGTGGTGGGTGCTGCATCCCTGCAAACATTCAAAGTCAGGCTAGAAGGAGCTCTGAGTAACCTGATTTAATTGAAGATGTCCCTGCTTATTGCATGGGGACTGGACTAGATGACCCTTAAAGGTCTCTCCCAACCAAAACCATCTCATGATTCTATGATATTATGATTAATATCTTGACCAGAATACCATTAGGGTGGGTCATAATAAACCATCTGCACTGAAGGCAGTGAAGTTCTGGTTTGATTGACCTAACAGAGCAGAAATGTTACTGCTTTATACTCAAAAATATTACTCCTCTCTGAGAAAAGACTCAAAATAATATCTTGAGACTTATTGGCTCGCAAATCTTACACAAACAGCAGACACGTGCTCCTAGTTTACAAGCGGAAGGAATGTACTTTTCCTTGCACAAGTAGTCTGAATTTGATGACTGTAGCTTTTAGGTGCTGAGGTAAAACAGATGGTAAGGAGTGTTACTAAAAGGACACTTTCTCTGCCCATAATCCCCCACCCCATGATATGAAGCAGAAGCCGGGATGCCTGCTTCCTCCCATAGCACAATCAGCAGCAGCTGTGCACCTGGCAGAGGCGTCAGCAGCTCATGACCCCAGTGCTGCTGTTTTCGAGGTCATCAGCTGTGCTGCACTGGTGGTACCACTATGGCAGCTGTGGGGCCTCTGCTGAGAGCTGTAGATGCAAGCAGAAGTTCTGGCCTGACTCCCATGAGCTCTAGAAGAAAGTATAATTTTACTTCTTAGAAACAGACAAATGATGCACAGAGAACTAGTGCAGAAAATATGGGAGGACATAATGCAATTTTCAGAGGCAATCTTTCCTGACTCGCAATTCCTCATAGCGGTAATTAACCTCACTGCAAACAAGTGTGAGATGCTGCCAAGCCAGAGAAACCATATATGTATGTACAGTAAGCTGTGTAAGATTTAACCCCCAAATGCCAACCTTATGTCTATTTGCTTTAGACGTTTTCTGGCACATAAGAAGAGAGGAGATTAAAAAATAAGAAAGTATGTGAAAATGCAGGAAGAATAGTGGGAATCTTTGAATACGAGCTGTACATCCACATTGCTAACTAATGAGGAAACCAATCCAAATATAAGCAGCACAGAGATGTGAGCTTTCACTGCCCAGTGCTCTGGGTTGCTTGAGTTGAAAGCCCCACTGGACCAAGATCACAGGTCAAAAATCAGAGTTTCCACTGTAGTAGTACCTTGTTCCAGGACTGGTTTGATGAAAACAATCAAGAAATCCAGGAATTGTTGAGGAAGAAGAGAACTGCCCACCAAGCACACCTTGCTCTGCCATCCTGTCACGCAAGAAAAACAGCCTTTCGTCTTGCATGCAGCAAGCTCCAACAGAAACTCCGTGACATCCAGAACAAGTGGTGGACCGATCTAGCTGCAAAAACTCAACTATGTGCAGATATGGGGGATCACAAAGGATTCTATGAGGCCCTGACAGCATACGGGCCTACATACCAAGTCCAAAGCCCATTACTCAGTGCAGATGGTCAAACGCTTCTGACAGATAAAACCTCCATTCTGAATAGATGGTCTGAACATTTTCAGACTCTTTTCAGCACCAACTGTTTAGTCCAAGACTCAGCAATTCAGTCCATCACACAACAACCGGTGAAATACGAATTGGATACTGCCCCCACTTTAGGAGAAACCCTCAAGGCCATACAGCAGGTGAAAACTGGCAAGGCAGCTGGGGTTGATGGAATTCCACCCGAAGTCTGGAAACATGGGGGCCTTGCACTCCATGCTAAATTTCATGAGCTTGTGGTGCGCTGTTGGGAACTAGGTGAACTACCTTCAGACCTTCGTGATGCAGTCATCATCACCTTGTATAAGAAGAAAGGTACTAAATCAGACTGCTCAAATTACCATGGTATTACTCTGCTCTCCATTGCTGGCAAAATCCTGGCAAGAATACTCCTAAACAGACTAATACCCGCTATAGCAGAAGGAATTCTACCTGAAAGTCAGTGTGGTTTCAGAGCCAACAGGAGCACCACAGACATGATATTTGTTCTCAGACAACTGCAAGAGAAGTGTAGGGAACAGAACAAAGGTCTCTATGTAACCTTTGTCGACCTCACCAAGGCTTTTGATACTGTGAGCAGAAAAGGTCTTTGGCAGATTTTGGAACGTTTAGGTTGTCCCCCCAAGTTCCTTAAAATGATCATCTCACTTCATGAGGATCAGCACGGCCAAGTCAGATATGGCAACACACTTTCTGAGCCCTTTCTAATAAAGAATGGTGTGAAACAAGGCTGAGTTCTCGCTCCTACCCTATTCACAGTCTTCTTTAGCATGATGCTCCAAAGGGCCATGGCAGACCTTGATGATCAGGACGGTATCTGCATTCGATATTGTACTGATGGAAGCCTATTCAACCTAAGACGACTGAAGGCCCACACCAAGACCCTAAACCATCTTGTCCGGGAGCTGCTTTACGCTGATGACGCTGCCCTTGTTGCCCACACAGAAGCAGCTCTGCAGCGTTTAACTTCCCGCTTTGCAGATGCTACTGAGCTCTTTGGGCTGGAAGTCAGCTTAAAGAAGACTGAAGTTCTCCATCAACCTGCACCTCAGGAAGTCCCCCACCATTCCCACATCACCATCGGCCAATTAGAGCTCAAATCAGTCCAACAGTTTAATTACCTGGGCAGCCTCATCTCCTCAGATGGTAAGATTGACAGGGAGATAGACAACAGGTTAGCGAAGGCATATAGTGCTTTGGAAAACTCCATAAAAGAGTATGGCGTAATAAACACTTGAAGAAAAGTACCAAGATCAGTGTTTACAGAGCCATAGTGCTGTCTACTCTCTTATACGGATCTGAATCATGGGTCATCTACCGCCACCACCTGCGTCTCCTAGAACGCTTCCATCAACACTGCCTCCGTACAATCCTAAACATCCACTGGTTAGATTATGTGACCAGTACATCTGTTCTTGAACAGGCAGCCATCACAAGTATTGAGGCCATGCTACTGAGAACGCAGCTGCGATGGGCAGGGCACGTCTCCAGGATGAAGGACCACCGCTTCCCTAAGATCCTGCTTTATGGTGAACTTGCCACTGGCTGCCGCGAAAGAGGAGCCCTGAAGAAAAGATACAAGGACTCCCTGAAGCAACAATTCAGCCTCGGGCATATTGCTCACCATAACTGGTCTACTCTGACCTCCAATCGGGAGGCCTGGAGACACACCATCTATAACGCTGGTGATGCTTTTGAGAAAGCACGCAGGATCACCCTTGAGGAAAAAAGACAATGCAAAAAGAATCTAGCCTTGCAGAATATACCATCTAAGGAGTCTTTCTGCTGTGTCTTTTGCAACCGGACTTGCCTTTCTCGTATTGGCCTTTTTAGCCACCAACGTGCTTGCAAGAAAGGTGGGTAGAGCCCTTCCCAAATCTTCGTTCGCGAAGCCTGGCCATGATGATGATGAGTACCTTGTTCCATTACAAAACCAAAAGCAAAAGCACTGAGATTTCCTGTCAGTGCAAGATTCTGGAGAAAGAATAATGCAAAGCAATTTTGATAACAGCATTTAGAAAATTTAGAAACAAAACTCCATCCGGAAGCTCTACGAATGCCTGTCCTAGTTACAGGGGCCAGGACCAGTTTATATGGCTATAACCCAAACTGTGTATTCTACACCTTATATGTCATTTCTGATGGACTGCTAACAAATGAATCATTTGCAGCAGCTGCCCAGGGCACACCTGACACCTCAGGCTCCAAGCTGAGTGTTAAAGAAACCCTTAGAGGCAGAGGAGTGTTTCTTTGTCTTCACATTAATGACTCAGCTGTGATAACTCCCCTCCAGGTAGGCCCTGCACCTTCACACTCAGCCTGAGGGGTCATCTCTGCCAATGGGCCATAATGGAACAGCAAAATAGGCAGCTGCAACACCTAGACCATCAAAGATTCCAAAAATATCCCATGACTCACAGAGTTAAATCACCCATTTTGAAACTCCCCACCCTGTGGGAGGTACTGGGCATTCTCACCTGAACCTAAGCATATAAAATCTTGGGGTTTTGGGACTTGGGGTAACACTCGTCAGATCCCGAGGGGGACCAGAACTTCAGTAGGACTGCGACAGCCACTCTCGACAAGACTGAGATCATCACTTCGACAGAACTGCGACCATAACCCAGATCAACAGGTTTCCTTTCCTTTTACTTTGCACCCAGGGGGCCACGTGGTGCTCAGCACAGGGGCCAAAGAACACTTGTTCTGTTCTTGCCCCAGGGTCTTTGGGGTTAAAACCAGTTTTCTCTGTGTTGTTGCATTTACTGTAATCTTTTTAGTAAATTGTAAATCTGACTTGTAATCTCTTGAGTTGGGTTCATTTCTCCCACTGGTTTACTTTTAAACAAGCACAATGCCCTAGCTCCTTCACCACCTGGGATTTCCATATGCCTTTGACCGAGGCTTCTCAGCTTATTCCCTGTGATATGATGCCAAGGGACTAAGATAGGTTGAAAGGCCTGTTGGGCCAGGCTCAAAAAAGCTGCCTGCCTTCTGCAAGATGGTTCCTCAAAATCAATGTTCTGCAGAGTAATTTGCTTTCAGGGAAGTGATACTTCATGGCATCAAAGCATCCTCCAGGAGACTTCCCAACTAGCTCAAATGTGGACATCCAAGGAAAAAATGCTGTCAGCACCACTCTACAGAGATCAGATTTCAAATCAATTCAGAAATTCTCAGTCCATTTTGCAAGAGACACACCTAGGAAAGGAAGGGGGGCAGTGAGGTGATTATCTGAGCTCAGATTCTGGTGACAGGCACCTTATGTGGTCATAAAAAGCACTGTCAGGCTCACCCTGCATGTATAGTTGACCAAACTCATCTCTCAGTTTCTGTTAGGTGTCACTCTATAAAACAAGATGGGGAAGTACTAGCATGGCTGTTGCGCCTCTTTCAGCCTCTCCAGCATTTCTTCTGGTTATTATCGCATTCAAACCACCCTTTAGTTTCCAGCACAATCTGTTTAACTCTTTTTTCTCCCTCTGGTCTGTGCTCACAAAGGAAAAGAAAAGCTGCCATCACCTTTGTGAGGAAATAACTTGCCTCTGTGCTGCACTGAATCAATTAGATGGTCAGGATGCTTCCAAAGCTGGGACTTTCCCTGTTAATCTTTCCTGGGTGCTTGCTTGGCATTACCGTGTGTGCATGGGTACCGCGTTGCTCAGCATATTGGCAGCCAGGGTTATGCTCTTGCTCCCAGACACACTATCCTCTAGTATGGTATCCACTGGAGTGGCATTGGCAAAGGCAAGATTGAGGGGGACGTATCATCAGGTGGCCACCAGGTGTGGACCTGTGGCTGCAGGGTTATGTCCTCACCTGTCCCAGCATCTCCACTGGCTCACTCCTCTGCAGAGCATCCGAGCTGTGAGAAATGCTTTCCAGGAATTTCTGAACTGTGCTAAACCCTCTGGCAATAACTGCTTGCAGGGTAACTATCTGGGAATTTCCCTTTCCAGGCTCACGTGGCACTCTGAGGTATAACTACCTGGTAGGAGCCTCGCTTGGGAGTTTGTGCCGGGGTAGGTGGTGGTTGAATAATTTCCAGGGGTGATCTGGATGTGCAGCTGAATAGAGGAATATCCCCTCTCCTGGAGACTTTGCCAAGCTAATGCAGGCTTCACATATGCCTCACCAGCTAATATGAAGGAGGATAATGGTGGTACATGCTGCTGGCTGGAGTTGGTATCTGTGCTCAAAATTCAGCTTGGACATCAATGTGTGCAGTTCCATGGCAGGGTAATATGATCGCCCATGACTGCATTTCCAAGAAGTCTTTTATTTTTTTGCTGGAGAGAGTGAGAGGTGGTTGAGTCATCCCCTTTTGACAGCCAGGTCCCTGGTGGGTACACAGTGAGATGCCTCCACTTTATGCCATCCTGGACAGCCAGCCTAGGGCCACCATTGCTTTCTGTTGGCAAAATCCTGAGATGTCCCCTCTTTATGCCTCCTTTGTTCTACCCCAGACCATGTCCCATTGCTGCACACTGGCACCAGCTCTTGCTACATCAGTCCTCCTTTCTGCCCTTACTAAATTCCAGAGCTGCTGGACACCCAGAGGTATATAAAAATATATATATATTGCTGGTGAAAATCCTGATGTGAATCCTCCTTTCCAAAATGCCGTACTTTTCTCTCTGGTTTCAGAATGAAGACTTTACCTCTCTGCCAGATCCTGCCAACTTGTGTTTTGTGACTGAATTAGGGGAATGTGTATGTTTGTCCCTTAATCAGCAGTCAATAAACAAAATCCTTTGTGCAGATATGAATGTAGAGGGTGTAATATCCTCAGTAAGGAAACCCTTTTTTTCTGTAATCAGGGAGTCTTTCTTCCTGGCTCACATCAGCTTCAGTTCATCACCTTTTGCTGACAGCATCCCTCACTTGGGTCATCCAAAGAGGAGACATGAGGAGAGGAAAAGTATTGCTTGTCATAGCTGCAGGCTAGCAGAGATCACAGCAAGTTGATAACAAAAAATAAATTTTTTTGGTCCTGTTAAAAGCAAGGACTGAATCTAAGAACTCTATGGCAAAAGCATTTTGCATTCTCAGTTCCCCCAATTCTTCACAACTTGTGCTGGTGGAGTCACTACACTATATCATGGTAAGGTGCATTTGACAAGCACGTTTAAATGGAGGCTACTCAGTGTACCTGTTCTAGAACAGATGTATTAGTTACATAATCTGACCAGTGGATGTTTAGGATTGTACAGAGACAGCGTTGATGGAAGCGTTCTAGGAGTTGCAGGTGGTGGCAGTAGATGACCCATGATTTGGATCCATATAAGACAGTAGATAACACAATGGCTCTGTAAACACTGATCTTTGTACTTTTCTTCAGGTATTTATTTCGCTAGACTCTTTTAGGGATTCTTCCAAAAGCTCTATATGCCTTTGCTAACCTGTTGTCTATCTCTCCGTCAATCTTACCATCCGAGGAGATGAGGCTACCTAGGTAATTAAACTGCTGGACTGATTTGAGTTCTGATTCTCCAGTGGTGATATGGGGATGATGGAAGACTTCCTGAGGTGCAGGCTGATAGAAAACTTCTGTCTTCTTCAAGCTGACTTCCAGCCCAAAAAGTTCAGCAGTCTCAGCAAAGCAGGAAGTTAAACGCTGCAGAGCTGCTTCTGTGTGAGCGACAAGGGCGGCGTCATCAGCAGCTCATGGACAAGATGGTTTAAGGTATTAGTGTGGGCCTTCAGTCGCCTTAGGTTGAATAGGCTTCCATTGGTACGATATCGAATGTAGATACAATCTTCTTCAAGGTCTGCCATGGCCCTTTGGAGCATCATGCTGAAAAAGATTGTGAATAGAGTTGGTGCAAGAACACAACCTTGTTTCACACCACTGGATATTAGAAAGGACTCAGAAAGTGCATCGCCGTATCTGACTTGGCCGTGCTGATCCTCATGAAGTAAGATGATCACTTTAAGGAACTTGGGGGGACAACCTGAATGTTCCAAAATCTGCCACAGACCTTTTCTGCTCTAGAACAGGCAGCGGTCACGAGTATTGAGGCCATGTTGCTGAGACCACAGCTGCGTTGGGCAGGGCACGTCTCTAGGATGGAGGACTACCACCTCCCTAAGATCGTGCTCTATGGTGAGCTTGTCACTGGCTGCTGCAAGAGAGGAGCCCCGAAGAGGAGATACAAGGACTCCCTGAAGCAACATCTCAGCCTTGGCCACACTGATGTCCATCACTGGTCTACTCTGGCCTCTAATCGGGAGGTCTGGAGACACACTATCCCTAACACTGCTGCTTCCTTTGAGAACACACGCAGGATCACCATCAAAGAGAAAAGACAACGCAGAAAGAATCGTGTCTTGCCGATACCATCCAAGGAGTCTTTCTGCTGTGCCTTTTGCAACCGATCTTGTCTATCTCGCATTGGCCTCTTTAGCCACCAGCGTGCTTGTAGCAAATGTGGGTAGAGTCCTTCCCAAATCTTTGTTCGCGAAGCCTAGCTATGACTCAGTGTACCCATTACATACATCCTCCTCTAGCATATGGGATGTCCCAATGGCCAGACTGTAGATTGCCAGTCTACAGGACAGGCTATCATGCTAGCTACCATGTGGTCACTTATAGTAATAATGGCAACTGTCAATCATTGTCTTCTATGACAATGGAAGAGGAGGAACATTACCGGCAGGTCAAGGGACCTGATTGTCCCCCTCTCTTAAACACTTGTGATGCCACACCTGGAGTGCTGGGTTCAGATTTGAGCTCTCCAGTACAAAAGAGACATGAACATACTGGAGGGAGACCAGTGAAGGTTCACTAGGGTGGTTATAGGTGTGGATCATCAGCCATCTGAAAGGCTGAGAGAGTTGCCACTGCTCAGCTTGGAGAACGGAAGGCTTGAGGGTATCTCATAAGTAATTATAAATATCTGAAGGGGTAGTCAAGAAGATGAAGCCAGACTTTACTCAGTGTGCCCGGTGACAGGACCAGAGGCAATGCACACAAACAGACTCACAGGAAGCCCTATCTGAACATCGGGAAACACTTTTGTAGTATAAGGCTGACTGAGCCCTGGAACAGGTTACCCAGACAGGTTGTAGACTCTCTAGACTTGGAGATATTTAGAACATGACTGGACAGAGTCCTAGGCAACCCTGCTTGAGCACGGATGTTGGGCCGGATGATCTCTAGAAATCATTTCCCACTGCAACCATTTTCAGGGAAGTGACATTTCCTGGCATTAGAGCATCCATGTTGGTTTTAACTGAGGTCTCACATGGCTATAAAATCCAATGTTTATAAGAAATATTTTCCCATATGTAGGAGAACAGGTGTCAGATAACAGAAAAAAAAAGACATTTTAATAGGCTCAGTATGATTGTCACAGTTAAATATCATTGTACAGAAGGAAGTCTCTGAAGTTCACCCTTTTGTGGGGTTTATAGAGGTGGGAAGCAGTTTTTTACTGGGAAGCAGTTTTTAACCATAATGCATAAAAGACTTTGAGATAAGACCGACGTCTTTTACCTCCATATGACTCATCCAGAAAAACTTATTGTTACATATTTTGATCTGAAATTAGCAAACATGAAGAAAGTTTATCTACGTTAACAGCTGTCATGTCTGTAGTCACTCCTGTGTAACTTTAATTATTGCCGTGTGTCTGTCTTGTGCTACTGTACAGGAGAAATAAGGAAGATCTTGTTCTTTACAACCAGCTGCTCTGAAACCACAGTATTGTGTGCCCTTTAACTGCAATCACACACTGAAAATCCAGGCCACTAAAAAGGGAGTTGAGGTCTCTCAAGTCTGTTCTTCTTGAATGAACACTAGAATCACTGAATAAAGAAATCATTTTGATGGATTTAAATACACATTAATATTTTTAATTATTTAGAGTATCTATTTGGTCAAGTCTTTGGCAAACATGCAAGAAAATGGCTGATGAGGAACAGGAGAGAAATAAGGGTAGGATTTTACAATTTATTGTGGAGACATGAAAATTATAGCTGAGACTACTTTGGAAGACTTGCAATTGCAGCAATTTTCAGACGGTTCCTAGCTGGCATGGGCGCTGTTTCCAGACCATATGTAGGCTGATGCATGCCAGGCATCACAAACTCCAGGTAGCCCTGGCTGCTGGCTGTCATCCATCAGCTTCTGATACAGCAGCATTTCTCTCTGAAGAGACAGCTCCCAGCATGGGCCAAGGGGAGTGGGAAGGGTTTCTCACTGTTTAGCAGTGGTGCACCAGGCAGTCAAGGAGAAGGCCTGAACAGTGTAAGAGGAGTTTGGGAGCAGGTAATAAGTATATCTGGGAAGATAAAGTCTCAGTTCTTACTGTGCTGAATGGAGAATGAAGACTAGTTTTCCCTCCTGCAGCACTAGTCTCTCACCCAGCCATGGCTCCTTGTCCCAACTAGTCTCCACACACTCTCCTTACCAACCTTCATCCATGCTAGTCTCCTTACCCCTTCCTACACTCCTTCATCCAATTTATGCCCACAGGTCTAATTTTTATCCTGTTTGGCTACAAACTGCTCTTTTCTAGGCAGGTTTGGCCCAGCAGTCATGTTGTTTGGAGCACAGATGGGAGAAGTTTTCTTCCTTCATTTTTATTTCAAATGCTCAAGCTGCAGTTGGTGCTCGTCTGCAGAGCTGGAAAAGGTCTTGTTCTGCTTCCAGATGAGCTTTGCTGTCTTGAGCTGGTGCAGTCAAGGGTCTTCAGGGAAGGTAAATGTTAAGACTGCAGAAATTTCTGCTAGGAATTAAGTTGCTGCATTGCTAAGAGATGACCAGCTTTGGGCAGCACTTTTACGAGGATGACTGACAAACTACTTACCTCTCCATTCCCTGTCTCCAGATCTGAAGTCTTGCTGCAAAGCAGGGGTAGCTAAGCTTTTCAAAAGAAAGATTGTGTTTGTTTGGGTTTTTTTTTCCCCTAACATGGGCAGAACAATATTCCTAAATTCATTCTCAGAAACTGGTCAGTTGTTCTAAAATGTTTTAAACATAAAAGCAAAAATTCTATTCAAGATAAGCCAGACACACAGATGACACAAAAGGTTTAGCCCAGATTATTAAAGTTTGGCAAAGTTAAGATCAGACAGAAACAAGATTTGATGTGGGATGCGGGGAGGAACCTTAACAATAAACTATGTTTTGGACAGAGACTATGGGAGTAATGCATAGTTAGGGAAGAGTAAGAAGTGCCAAGTGTATCCTATGCTATTAAGAGGTGCTTTTTTTTCTGCGTATAAAATAGTTAAGGAATGCCATAAATATTACTGCTTATTTTTCAGAAGTGCTGACACTAAGCTAAGGAAACACATCAGGTGAGCAAAAGGACCAAGCCTCCAAAGACATTGTACATCCCCAAATACATTAACAACCCAGCTCAGTGCTCTGCAAACTCAGGCAATGGCACAAGAGTGACATGGTATGAAAATCTGACAAACATCATAGCAGAAGCAACAGTGTTTACGCTCAGTTTGGCAGGGCACTGTCTGACCATGGTACATCGTCCTCATGCCACAGACCTTCTGCTGCAGAGGTCTGGGCAGAAATATTCTCTATTGCTTCTATGATGCTATTGCTAAGACACTGACACCAACAGTTAAAAAAATGGGGTGAGAGTCTAGCACACTAGATCTTTTGAAATAATAAGGAGCTGGTATGGTTTGTGGAGCAGAGAGGCTATAGCACAGAGTTGAGTGTGTAGAAAAGAGCTGGAAGACTTTGGCTGGAGAAAAACCAGTGGGCACTTTTCCCTAGTGACCATCCCCAGCTGCCAGAGATTTTCATTTCAACCCCTTCTGTGATTACATGTGCCCTGGATTTTCCTTTAAAGCTATGCTGGGTTTTGACATGTTGAAACAAGCTGGAGTTTCCCTTCTGCAAAATTTTTGGAGGGAGAGATTAATATGGCTCAGTGCCACAATTCACTGGTCTCCCAGTGTGCTCCAACATAGCATTGCTCAGCAAGAAAATGTAGTCCTTTCATGAGCACTGGCTGTTACTCTGTTGCTGCTGTGTTGAAACTGGATATTTTGACTTTGTCAAAGCACAATTTAACATGCAAGGATTGTTCTTGGGATCTGCCATCGCAGAGCTGGCAGCTTCTCATGGGAATTTAGAGGGATGAGCATTTTTCATGATTGATCCAGAGGTCCTAAACAAGTTCATCTATAGAACATCAGATATATTGTAGCCTGTAGAAGGCAATAGTGCTGCATTACTTAGATGTTGCTGGCACACATTGGGCACTCTAACTCTTTCTGACAAAATTATTTTGTTTGGAAAACATATCAAAGCAATCTGAACGTCAGGAGTTATATACAACCCTTAAATAAAACTCCTTTCAGACTCTCCTGGGGCAACTCAGAATTTATTCAGTTGACTTCAAGTAGGGCAGAACAGCATCTGAGGTAAAAAGTACAGGCTTTTTGCATTTGCTTTGCCAATATGTGGCTGTGGGGAGATCCTGTGCAGATAAGCTGATTTGTGCCACAGAGAGTTTGCAAACAAGGGTGCAAATTTGACACTGTAATGTGATTAATGACAACAAAACAGCGATGTAATAGGGAGTGCCAAGGAGCTCTCTGATCTGGAAGCTGATTGACTCTTTCTTGCTGATGAATGATACCTAGGTGGATTGTCAGCTCTGGCATAAAAGACAAACAAGACTTTCAGGTTTTTCAATGCCGTGCCTGCACTCCACAATGAGTTCACTTCTGAGGGTACATCAAAGGTCCCAGGGAGGGCAGACGACCACTGACTGCTCCTTTTTAAAGTGCCATACAAAATCTCCTCTATGTCTACATTGAACAACAAGTACTGCTCCTTGATGCATATCATACAGCCACTGGTTCTTGTTGCCCAAAAAGGCTTTTAGCCCTTGTCTGCCCCTGAGCTGGCCTATGGTCCTTTGTTGCCACTCCACCTCAGGTCTGTGCCCACCCACTGCCATTGACTGCCAGCAGAGGGTATGGAGTGGGCAGGATGAGGAGCACCACCTCATAGGCAGGGTGAATATATATAGGATGACATCTGTAGTATCTTGCCTTCTCTTGAGAATGAAAGACACTTCTAGAGAGTGAGCCCACCTCTAGATATGTATGTTTGGAAGAGCCAGACCTATGAGGGATGGGCAATGAAGAAGAAAATCTTTTCACTCTTTGCCTCTCTAGCAAGTTAGCTGGAGTAATAGAGAGTGTAAGGGCTCCTGAGTCAGGAGAGTTTGAGGGGGCACAGTCAGTAACAGTGATGCTGAAAATTAGTTAGGTAAGAACTAAATTGGAAGAGGCCAGTCCTTAACTGCTTTTGGTCCTTTTAGTAGTGACAGAACCCTCTTATCTATATTTTTAATTTCTCCATCCCTCCAGGTGGATGTCTTGATGAATTATTTGTGAGGTTGGCTAAAAAACAGTATAAGGCAATTCAAGGCAAATAGCAAATGCCTGTTTTTAATACTGCC
The DNA here is from genome assembly GCF_003984885.1 of Neopelma chrysocephalum. NCBI lineage: Eukaryota > Metazoa > Chordata > Aves > Passeriformes > Pipridae > Neopelma > Neopelma chrysocephalum. Next base: position 7,759,987 of record NW_020897691.1, read on the forward strand.
TTTCTACCAGGACACTAACCATGCTGTTGTCCTGACCTGGGGTCAGCAACAGGAACAGTCTGGTCCCAAACAAAGGCTTTTAGGCTTTTCTCTGCATGTGGGCCCTTTTGGGCTGCTGGTGGCATGAGGCCACCACCAAGAGCCCTATGAGAACTACATGATGTAGCATAGTCAAGGGCCTGAGCCACAAGGATGATTCTCGTGGTCGTGGGAAATCCCCAGGGAGAATTTCCTTGTCTTCTCAGTCCCTGTTGATGTGTATTCAGACAAAATGTATGTTCCTGTGAGAGTTAATATGTGCTGCAGTCCTGAGACTGCAAATTCTGACAGCTGTGAAGCCCCACTGTAGGATGGAGATATGCTGTTGACATGGGTGGATTTAAAAGAAGAATAACTGGGAGATGTTTTGAGAGCTGAATAATCTTCCTTATTTTTTCTTTCTTTTTTTTTCTTTAATAGGCCTTTCAGTAGCAAAGGCAACCCCCCAGCAAAGGCTGGCATCTCATTGTCTCAGGCATCATTCAAATACTTATTAAAAGGTTGCTTCGTTCCAAAGAATTTACAGTCTAAATAGGGCAGACAAAGCGATGCAGGAAAGATGACCACATCTACACAAGCAAATAAACTACGAGAAGGCCTATTCTCTGGCCCTTCAGGCCACTCATGGTGTGAGTTGTGTCCACCCGGCTAAGCACTCCCCCACAGTGACTGGGAAAGGGGGAACTCCTCCATCCTGCCCGCTTGGATGCATGCTGTCCCTGCTGCATGCTGTCCTCTGAACTGTGCCCTGACATTGTCTGGGGGAAACTAAGTCAGCATGGGCCAAAGCTGTGTGAGAGAGTGTGTTAACAATTAAACAGTGTAGACAATCATGGGCCAGTACTTGAGTCCTTGCCCTGGCCTTGTTTTAATTACCATTTGCATGAATCAATTTTTGACCAAGATTTTGTGGGAAACCCATGGCAAAGCTTGAAATCCAACCTATATCTTCTGAGTCTTCCTCTGGTGCTTCATATATAATTCCTTCCCTCTCATTAATTAACTTTTCGTATTCTTTTTGTGTTACATTAGTGCTTAAAAACAAGTCCTGCTGAGGATATCAGTTGGACATGACCAGTAGCACGGAAAACTATACCCCACTACAAGTAGGTTATAAGATCAACAAATAGTTTAATTTGATAGCTAGTTTTACCATTGTAGGAAAACAGAAGATACCTTAATGGAGTAAGAGAGCACGTCAAGGGAATGTGTTCCTTGACAAATGATTTCATTCATTCATACACCCTCTCTTTGGTCTTCAGCTTGGATATAGCTACTCATCTCGTACAGACCATCTGGAGCTACAGTTTAAAAATCCAGTTTGAAATTATTTGTCTGTAAACTGAGAATCTATCTCCAAACTGTGTAGGTGAGACTTTATTTGGTTTTAGGACTGCCTCTTGAACAAGCACAAAGAGCACACACCCCAAACCTGCCATCAAAAGAGTCAAAGAGTGAAGCAGAAGAAAGACCAGTGAAAAGTGAAAGTGACAAAGTGAAGTCTTTAGTCTCCAATTTTCATTTGCAGATATTAAAGGGGAAATTATCAGAAACACCTTAAGAGAAGTGGTATAGGATATTTCTTGGTGCTGGACCAGGCTTGGGTATGAAGTTCTTTGCCCACCCAGAGGGCAGGTCACAGTAATTCAGAAGTTCAAGGCAACCTAGTCGAGAAGGCATCAACATCATCAGCAGGTTTTCTACCATGGAGGACACACCTGGAAATGCTGCCCTTGAAAAGAGCTATGGATCTTGCAGTCTGTGAAACTTCAAGGCAAGCTTAAGGGAATATGAGAAAGTGACCGTGGTGGTTTTGAGGTATTTCACAGAGGGAGCAATCCTTTCATTTCCTGCATAGTTAGACTGTGACTCTTCCTTGTCTTTGGTCAAGATGTAAAAGGGAGTAGAAAAGAATTATCACTTGTCATTATTACTTGTGTGTGCAAGGATCACTGAATGATGACTCTTGACTGTTCCCTGGAAGGTCCATTACCAGCTATGTGACTTTTCAAGCCTCCTGATCCATGAAATCTGCATTCTACTCAAGAAACCAAAATACAAGTATTTATACCATCTCTAAACATCAGGACAACAGGATTCAGAGGTGACGAACAAAGCAAATTACAAGAGTTGAAGGACATATATGAAATATGTTGTTGAAGCAGGTGCTATTGGCTGTCCCAGACTATGTTTGGCATATGCATCCCATAGAAAAAGAGTTGCCTTCTACCGCCTTTCTGTGTCAGCAGAGAAGGCATTTATAGGCATTCATAGACCATGCTAAAAAGTATCCAGCAAAGTCCAAGTGGAAGAATAGGACAACCTGTAAGTAAGAGAGGACCCAGAGAATTAATTTACTGAAGCAGAAAGGCTCCCCCTTGTGAAATGCAATGATAAGATCTCTTTGGTCCCCTCAGCAACTAGATACTAAAATAGAGGGAGCTGGTGGAAGAGCTCACCAATCTGCTCTTCATCATTTACCAACAGTCCTGGCTCACTGGGGAGGACCCAGATGATTGGAAGTTGGTGAATGTCATGCAGATCCACAAAAAGGGCTGCATGGAGTACTTGGGAAACTACAGGCCTGTTAGCCTGACCTCAGTGCCTAGCAATGTTATAGAGCAGATCATCGTAAGTGCAATCACACAGCACCTACAGGATGGACAAGGGATCAGACCCAGCCAGCACAGGTTTAGGAAGGGCAGGTCCTGTCTGACCAACCTGATCTCCTTTTATGATCGGGTGACCTGCCTGGTAGATGAGGGGAAGGCTGTGAATGTGGTCTACCTGGATTTTTGCAAAGCCTTTGACACCATCTCCCGCAGCATACTCCTGGAAAAGCTGACAGCCCAAGGCTTGGACAGGGGCACTCTATGCTGGGTTAGGAACTGGCTGGAGAGTCGAGCCCAGAGAGTGGTGATGAACGGTGCTGCATCCGGTTGGTGGCCGGTCACTCGTGGTATCCCCCAGGGATCAGTGTTGGGCCCAGTTCTGCTTAATATCTTTATTGATGATTTAGATGAGGGAATCAAGTGTACCATTAGCAAATTTGCAGATGACACCAAGTTGGGGGGGTATGTTGATCTGCTGGAAGGCAGGAGGGCTCTGCAGAGGGACCTGGACAAGCTGGAGAGATGGTCTGATTCCAACAGAATGAAGTTCAACAAGACCAAGTGCCGGGTCCTCCACTTTGGCCACAACAACCCCATGCAGCACTACAGGCTGGGGACAGAATGGCTGGAAAGCAGCCGGGCAGAAAGGGACCTGGGAGTTTGGACTGACAGGAAGCTGAACATGAGCCAGCAGTGTGCCCAGGTGGCCAAGAAAGCCAATGGCATCCTGGCCTGTATCAGGAACAGTGTGGCCAACAGGTCCAGGGAAGTGATTCTTCCCCTGGACTCAGCGCCACACCTGGAGTACTGTGTCCAGTTCTGAGCCTTTCAGTTCAGGAAGGATATTGAGGTGCTGGAGCAGGTCCAGAGAAGAGTAACAAGAGTGGTGAAGGGACTTGAGCACAAGTCCTATGAGGAGAGGCTGAGGGAGCTGGGGTTGTTCATCCTGGAGAAGAGGAGGCTCAGGGGAGACCTCATCACTCTCTACAACTCCCTGAAAGGAGGTTGTAGCCAGGTGGGGGTCAGTCTCTTCTCCCAGACAATCAATAGTAGGACAAGAGAGCATGGTCTTAAGCTGTGCCAGGGGATGTTTAGGTTAGATATTAGGAAGAAATTTTTTACAGAGAAGAGTAATCAGACATTGGAATGGGCTGCCCAGGGAAGTGGTGGATTCTCCATCCCTGAAGGTTTTTAAGATGAGACTGGATGTGGCACTTAGTGCCATGGTCTAGAAACCACAGCGGTGGGTTGGACTTGATGATCTCAGAGGTCTCTTCCAACCTGGTTGATTCTACTGTTCTATGATTCTCATGTGTTTGTTGGATAAGTGCAATAAGTAATTGCTTCTAAGTTGGGAAGAAAGCTGCATTTTCTAAACTTGTTAAGCTCATTTGTTTCCAAAAGCCACCCCATATTATCTTAATTTGCCTCTAGTTTATTAATTATTATCTAGCTTGCTAATTTTTCTCTTTCTGAACTGCAGAACAGCAGCTCCCAGATCGCAGTCTCCAGTTAATATCATTGGCTGCTACTCCTGCTGCTGTTGTTTCATCTGCACAGACTTCTGCCAAACACTAATCATTTCATCAGCATTCAAAAAAGACATTAAAGATGTGCACGTATAATTTTTCCTCCCTTTGTAAGAGGCAACAGTGGGGGTTACTCAAGGGAAAATCTTAAAATAAGGTCATTATTCTATTTCCACAGGTTGCTCTTTTCTTTCATCTGCAAGTTAATTTTCTAATATATTAATTGTTCATAGTAGAAAGTAGCAAGCAGACTGAAAACCAGTGGGATTGTTTCTTTAGTGAGTGGTAACATCACTCTTGAAATTAATGAGGAGACCTTGATAAGTCACTTGGAAAGTGGTTTTTTTCCTTTTGTTTATAGCTGGAAATTAATTTCCTCCAGGAGAGAGGTTCAGTAAAGGTGAGGATGCTCAAAAGGTGTTCTGTGAATGGAGTCTCATGCTTATGTTTCATGAGTGTATATTCTGAAGATTGTAGTTGCGTTTAACCAATTCACACCCTCACGTCCATTACCTGCAACATTAAGTGAGCCCTCTACTAGAGAAAATAAACCACACTGAATACTCTGAGGCCATTCTGCCCTTCATCTGTCCACAGGATCTCATAACTGCCCTGTGCCTGTTGCTGTGTGTGCGTCAGGGTGAACCCTCCTCATCTCCCTCTTTCCTTCATGGGAGCATGAAAAGCATGCCCACTGCCCTCAACTCACCTGTGTCCCGCTGAGCAACTGCATCCTTCAGGAATGCTATAACAATATCATTTACAAATTGCTTGTGGGTCATAGGCTGAGGAAATTTTAAAATATTCTCTTAGCCATTTCAGTCCATTTGTTGTCCCAGTTATTCTCTTGTGGATTCAAGCAAGAAGCAGTAAGAGATGGGTATATTTTTCTTCCTTACTTCTTTTTGAATGTGGAACTAAATTAGATCTCTGTGCTCCAACCGGGCTATAAAAGGGACTCCAATGCAGGCAGGGCAGGTGATTCAAAACAAGAGGCCTTGATTGCAGTGGTTACAATACACAGAACCACTAATGATATTCTGGGCCATTCAGTGTGGTTTATAGCATTGTACAACAACAAACAAAGATGAAACTCACTGTGCTTACTAACTCAAGAAATTTTTTCTTCAATTTATTTTCCCTCACTCATTTAAAGAATTTATTTTAAAGGTTTGGAACGTTTCTTTGACCTTCCCTCCTCCCCCCGACCATTTTCCTGTCCCCAAAGCCCCTTTTATAAAAGATATCTTTGTAAATAACCTCTTTTTCTTTCTGTGCACTGGGTTGTCCTGCCAAATTAGCTGTGCTGCCATGGAGACATAGCATCAGCAATCCTTGTTCTTTTTCTGTAGGATTTCACTAGGCCCTTGTCTCAGGCTTTGGCTAAATTAGAAAAAAATAATGAGATATTGAATATAAATGTTATACCCTTAACATTGTTGGTAATGGTGCTGTAAGTGTTGTAATATCTCACAATGCAATGTGTCTTAGTTTTTCTCTGAATACATGTATCTGTTGGGTTCTAGTTTATCCCTACAGTTCAAGCAGAATATCAATACCCTTATTTAGCAAATAAGCTTGTTAGAGAGATAGTAACCTATATATGTTTAAACAGTAAAGAAAATAGATGAACCTTTTAAAAATTATGTAATCTGTTATTTTTCTTGTTTGACCTCTCTATAACTCATGCTTCAACATTTAGCAATGTAATAATCAAGGCCATTTATTTACAAAACAGATAAAACAGTATCTCTGTTCTACCTATTGCTGGAAATAACACTCCTGTGAGACTTGCTGCACGTAACACATGAGATACATCCTATTTCCTGTCCATATTTCTTGTGTCATGTGTACAGTCAGTCCTGCAGGGGATACGTTGCTTCAGAAGGGTAAGGAAAAGTTTTATGGGAAAACTTTAGACTCTGACATTTCCTGATGCAAAAAGACAACTCAAAACCAACTCTGCCAAAAATTTCTCTGCAAGCTCCAGAAGAGAGTTTCATAAGACAATAAAAAGTGTTTTTATAAATACATCAGCAACAAAAGAAGGGCTAAGGAGAATCTCCGTCCTTTATTGGGTGTGGAAGGAAGCACAGTGACAAGGGATGAGGAAAAGCCTCAGGTACTCAATGCCTTCTTTGCCTCAGTCTGTAACACCAGCTGTTCTCCAGGTACTCAGTTCCCTGAGCTGGAAGACATGGATGGCAGCAGAATGAAGCACCTATAATCCGAGGGAAAATGACCAGCAACCTGCTACACCACTGAGACACACACAAGCCTATGGGGCCAGATGAGATCCACCCAAGGGTACTGAGGGAGCTAAGTTGCTCACCAAGCACTTTCCATCATTTGCCAGCAGTCCTGACTCACCAGGGAGGTACCAGTTGACTGGAAGTTACCAAATGTAGTGCTCATCTGCAAGAAGGACTGGAAGGAGGATCCAGGAAACTACAACCCTGACAGCTTGACCTCAGTGCCAGGGAAGATCATGAAGCAGATCATCCAGAGTGCCATCACATGGCACATGCAAGACAACCAGGGGATTGGGGCCAGCCAGTGTGCGTTTATGAAAGGCAGGTGTTGCTTGACCACAGAATCACAGAATATGCCAAGTTGGAAGGGACCCATAAGGATCATCAAGTCCAACTTCTAGCCCTGCACTGGACTATCCCCAAGAGTCACACCATGTGCCTAAGAGTATCATCCAGATACTTCTTGAACTCAGTCAGGGTTGGTGTTGTGACCACTTCCCTGGGGAGCCTGTGCCAGTGCCCAACCATCCTCTGGGTGAAGAACCTTTTTCTAATATCCAACCTAATATCTAATATCTAATTTTTTTATCTAATATTTTTCTAATATCCAACCTGATCTCCTTCTATGAAAAGATGATCTGCCTGGTGGATGAGGGAAAGGTTGAGGATGTTGTTTACCGAGGTTTTCATAAAGCCTTTGACACCATTTCCCACAGCATTCTTCTGGAGAAAATGAGTGCCCATGGCTTGGATGGGTGCACTGTTCAGTGGGTAAAAAAATGGCTGGATAGTTGGGCCCAGAGAGTGTAGGTGAATGGAGTTAAATCCAGTTGGCAGCTAGTCACTAGTGGTGTTCCTCAGGTCTCAGTATTGGGGCCAATTCTGTTTAATATCTTCATTGATGATCTGGATGAGGGATCGAGCGCACCCTCAGTTGGTTCACAGATGACACCAAGTGGGTGGGAGCATTGATCTACTGGAGGATAGTAAGGCTCTGCAGATGGATCCGGACAGGCTGGATCTATGGGCTGAGGCCAATTGTATGAGCACTACAGGCTTGGGGTAGAGTGGCTGGAAAGCTGCCTGGCAGAAAAGGACCTGGGGGTGCTGGTCACCAGCAGCTGAACATAATCCAGCAGTTGCCCAGGTGACTAAGAAGGCCAATGGTATCCTGGCCTGTATCAGCAATAGTGTGACCAGCAGGACCAGGGCAGTGATTGTCCCTCCATACTCGGCATTGGTGAGGCTGTACCTTAAGGACTGCATTCAGTTCTGGGCCACTCACTCAAGAAGGACCTTGAGGTGCTGGAGAGTGTTCAGAGAAGGGCAACAGAGCTGGGGAAGGGCTTGGAGCACAAGTCTTCTGAGGAGCAGCTGAGGGAACTGGGGATGTTTAGCCTGGAGAAAAGGAGGCTCAAGGGAGACATATTGCTCTCTACAATTATCTGAGAGGAGGTTGTAGCCAGGTACAGGTCGGTCTCTTCTCCCAAGTAACAAGACAAGAGGAAATAACCTCAAGTTTGCCACAGGAGGTTTAGATTGGATATTAGGAAAAATTTCTTCATTGAAAAGATAGTCAAAAAATGAAACAGGCTGCTGAGGGTGAGTCACCATCCTTGGATGTATTTAGAAGATATGTAGATGTGGCACCTGGGGACATGGTTTAGTGGTGGACTTGGCAGTGCTCAGTTAGTGGTTGGACTTGATATCCTGAAAGGTCTTTTCTAATGTAATGAATCTATGATTCTATTATTCATGTGGAGGAGTCAGATTTTCAAGTAGATTTATATTGCCTGTCTGGAGCATGGTTTTCTCGAGGCAAAACTTTAGCTGGGAGACAGAGCAAGTACTACAGAAGAGATTCCTTTCCATGCATTACTGTAAAGTTAGATGAGCTTTCTAGTCCAAAGTTACTCAAAGTTTGTTGTTAAATGATGTATTTTCTCCTCTGAATCTGTACATCAGTGACGGGACTAATACGGAACCATTAACATCATCCTGAGAGCTGACAAGTGGTTAAGCAGCAATGGAGTTACATAATGAGACTTTTTTCCCCCCTGTGTTTTCACTCCCCCGAGGGAGACTCAGGGGAATTTTTGAAAGAATTAATGTGAAAAAAAGAGACAGAGCTGCATTTTGAAGTTTCAGTTTTCCAGGAATGTTTTTTTACATTGCAGTGTCAGTTTCCTGTTCCTCCTCAAAAGATGCCATATCAATGGCTTTTTAGCAGAAATAAGCAATAGAAAATGAACAAAAAAATTCCCTAGGAAACTTCACCTCTCCTCCCCTCCCCACCACTGACACTGTACTTGTAAAATAGGTCAATGTTCACGTTGAAGCCATTGAGTTTGCACAATCACTTCCTTTTTTGAAGACGTCACCTTATGGTATTGACCCCTTCCACAGCAGCTGGAAATTCCCTCACTGAATCTACCTGCACAGTCCCTGCAGTACAATGATCCTGACTGGAGTCAAGATGACTTTGCTATGAAAATCATCATTCATTGCTAACAAGAACAATATAGAGAGTCTGGAAGAGTAAAAGGCAAGAAAGTCACTCTGAATTTACTTCCTCAAGTGTTCCCTACAGAACACTCTATGAGAAAAAGTGATCTCTAGAGCAAATTGTAATTTGTGAATGAAGTTCCCCGTCTGAGTGGCACAATTCACAGGCGGACCCTCCATGCACTGGTCTGGGGCATTACTTGAAGAGGTGCCTAGAATGGTTTCCAGAATCCCTAAAAGAGCATTTGCTTTTGAATATCTGACAGACTTAAATGTACTGATTGGACACTAGTGTAAAGCTGATGTATGTTAGCTGAAGTCAGTGGTCTAGCACTGATGTGGTGTTACAAATTTTAAAACCAAAAGCTATCAGAAAATTCCTAAACTGAAGAGAATTTTCTGCTCTAAAATCTACTTTGCTGTTCATTCAGCTTCTTCATGCCTCAGTGGGTTCAGGATTCCCTGCTTCCTTCTTGCAGCTGTAACTGCACATGAGTCAAGCCTGACATTTGGGGTTGGGTTTGTAGACACAGACCAAGCTCCAAGTTACTGTTAGCCTTGGAGGAAGGGGATGTGTTGGCCTTTCTGCTGCTCAGTAGCAACATCTACTGGCTGCGGAGGATCAGCTGTTAGGAAGTCCAGTTAGAAGGAACTGGAGAACAGTTAAAAGGAACAGGCTTTCAACATAGAGATCTTGAGCAACATATTGTCTGGAGAAAACAAGAAGTAATTGTGGACCATGTGTTGGTTGGTCTGGGGTAAACCCCTTTGGAGCACAAAGGAGTCCAAAACAGGTGCAATGAACGAGGTCCATCCTCTGGCTGAGACTGCAAGAAGAGTAAAATATTAATCATCTTTTGGTCATCACTATTACATCCTTTTGTGGAGCCAGAGCTTGCAACTGTAACAAACTGCTAAAAGCAAAGTGGTATCCTTACTTCCAGAGGAAAAAATTTGTGAGGCATGGGGGTGGCACAAGTCAGGGCATATTCCCTCACATCCCAGCTAGACCATAGCAGATTATTCCAGGAGAAATAACAGATTTCAGTGCCATCCCCTTACCTGAAAAGCTTTTCTTGTACTCACAACTCAGTACTGGCCCAAGACACGTGGCACAACTCTTCAGGTTGTCAGCACTATGGTTATGTTCTTCTGGCTTGAAAGTCCATGGTTTTAGGAATTCCCTTCCTTTTCAAGTGGTTACTGCCTGTGAAATGGCAAGAGAGGGAAGCATAATGTGCATCCCTCATTTCCTTGCAGAAAAAGCCAACCAAATAATCACACATGGATATGTGAGACACTGTAAAATTAAACTGAGGATTCCTGCTGATAAATTATAGAACATCTGGAGGTGTTCAAGAAAAACTGAATATTAAATGCTTCATTGCAATTTTCTCCTACCCTCTGATGCTGGGTCAGAAAGTGGTGTTACATGACACTAAGTCAGAAGTTGTTGACTGTGCTACTGTTAATAGGACACAGTACCTATTCTCATCCTACATGGACCAGGGGAAAAAGCAAAGACTGCCTTTCCTATGAAGATGAAACAATTGTGAGTATCAACTTTCATACATAACAATAAAAGACAACCTCACAAAAAAACAGAGGCAATATTAGGGACATTTTAAGAAATGCTATTCCTTTCAGCACAGCATGCAATTGTCTTTCAAAAGTATGTTCCTACAGCTGTTTAATTAAAAATACTATTTATGTAAGGATATATTTACTATTTAAAGTGGTGATTATCATAAATTTTAATATGCTAAGGGATATTTTTTGTGTTTAAATCAGTTCATAAAACACCTACTCTCCCCAGTTGTAGTTAATTTCAACATAAAACCAAAGCTCTGCAATCTCAGTATTTTGCAGTTTATTTTAATGTATTTAAACCTTGTTTACTCAAGGGAAATATTCTTTCATCAGTGCATTTGAGGAAAGAATAAACACAGTAAATACCACAGGTTTAAATAAACTGACATAATGATAATCTGAAGATAAAATATTAGATCATTTTCTAATATTTGTCCTCTGAAGTGTGCACACTCTGCTAAGTATCTCAGTATCTGATATTTCTTCAGATCCAAATAAGCCCCACTACATTCTGCAATTCTGAGCTCTCTAATAAAATTTAAAGTAGCCTGAAATTTGGCATTCTTTCAACAAAAGAAGGTTGAATTAAGGTAAGACAATTTTGTCTCTTGAATTTGAAAGATCAGATAAGACTGGTTGCTATGAGGCAAATTCCCTTTCCCGTTCTTCTGTTTTGGCATTATATGTTTTAGGAGGGAGTTACTTTAATGACCACAGGAGTTGTCAGCTTGTAGCTTGTCTCTGGATGAATGCATTATGTTATAAGCAGGTCTTTGTTTTAATTAAAGAATTATTTTTAAAATAACTTACTGAAAAGTAGAAGACCCCTACAGATAATTCAGTCACTCTTTTTGATCTTTGTTATACATTATCCTTATAGAGCTTAAAATTTCCTACTGGAGAGTCTACTGAAGAAAAATAGTTTTTAGTAGTTCAACAATATTTCAAGATTCTTTTACTACATGCGTAAGCACTTTAGACTCCAGGTACTCAGAATTTACATAAGTTAAAGACTGATGAAATGAAATGTCTGATACATTGTGATTTTTTTCTGGTGGAGGAAGAAAACCAAACTATTGCCTAAAGGCCAAAAGATCAAGTGAAAACTAATTTTTTTCGTATTTTCAGCTACAAGTGAGTGATTACCTTAAAGGAAATATTCATGCTTCAGTTTGGAAACAAATTTCCACCAATTTGTTTCTATTAACTTGGTGTGTACCTCGAAGTCAGCATCAGTTTCTCGGCTAAGGATGCTGGTGTAAAAATTACGCCAAAAGTACAATCTGCTTGTTTTGTACTTTAGGAAATTTTCATACTCTGCTAGAAAATAAGGAGTTAGTGAAATATTTGCTTTTCAGTTGTGTGTAACAAACATCAAATAACCCTTATATGAGACAACAGTAACATCAGAGGAATAAAATACATTCTTTTAATCAAGTCCATAGTTGTTTTCTAAATGAAAGAAGAATTAATACATTGTTGGCAAGACACAAAGATCTGTTTCTTCCAAGATTTGTCCTTTAACTGTGGGTGAATCTTGAAAAACAACATTTAATTACCTGTTAGGTCAAAGATCTGTATTAAAGACATGGGTAAATTGGAAGTGATACGTCTTCTGCTTTTGCAGCTTCTGCATTGGATTTTATTTATTTCCATCTTTCTTATGACCTTTCTTACTATAAATCATATTGAAATTGTTATTCAGACCTCCTGCTCAATAGTCCACCTCATGTAAATGGCAAATTTTGCATCAGCTTCAGCAAATTTTATGGCGAATATTATTGATTTTTCTGATCCATATGAAATAAATTTGTTGGTCGTCCTAGGGTGGATTCCTTTTTCTTAGAGACTGGATCTTGTTTTTCTGCATCAGTGTTAAAACTGTAGTCCTTACAGAGATATACAACTGAAAACACAGGCATAGTATGTAAACTCAGACTTTGATCATGATCATCATGTGTCCTGTTCCCACCTCTAGTTGTCTATGGACATCTTTTCAAATATTGCTATCATTTAATTTATGGTGTGCTAGCATTTAACTTACGGTGAACTTAAGAAATGAAAACACCTTTAGACACCAATATGTTAAATTTAAGAATAATCTTAACCTCAGGTCTTTAGTGCATATTCAGATTACAGCTGAAATAATTTCTGCATAAAATTTTGCAAAATTTTGGATTCTTTAGTTTTAAAGAAGCAACTTAATGTGACTGGGATATGATGCTTAAGACTTCATCTCAAAAAAACGGAGAGTTAGGGAAAAAATTATTCAGAAAACTTGCTCAGACTCAGGATGTGTAAGCACTCACAAAACTACACTTTATTCCCTAGTTTGTTACCTTCCTTATCCCAGGCTGTTTAGTGCACCAGCAGATGTTTCACTGCAAACCCAGTGGGATTTCTACCTTTTTTGAGGGACCTCTCCCCATACTCATTATCTTTGTTGGATAAGGACACATTAGAGCAGGCCTGCCCCTACCATCAGGGGGCCCATGTCTCTTCCAAACTCTGTCTCATAGGTATAAAATTGTCCTCCTGGAATCCTTCAGACTTCCCAGCACCTCCAATACAGGCGTGCAGTTTGGCAAAGTTGCCTATGAACTGAACACCTCCTCTGAGCTCCCCCAAACTACTTAAAGGAATCTTGGCTAAAGCTAGTGTTTGGGAAAAGAGCAACACTATACAGGGGCTGTGTAGGGGCTGCAGTCACTACTCACTGAGCTTTTGCAAGAAAACATGCTGCTAACAACCTATAATAGTTGTTACATATTAGTCAATGTCTCTTTCTGGAAGTTTCCTGTCTTACATCGTCTTTTCTTAC
>NW_020897691.1:7773344-7789248 GCF_003984885.1 Neopelma chrysocephalum
AAAGCAGAGGACCAGATTAAAAGAATGTTTTAACAGGCAAAGTCTCACATACAAACCTATATTCACAATTTTCATTTCAGATATGTAATTTAGTGCAGTCTTAGGACATCACAGAAGAAAATCCCTTTTTGGTCCCTGCTTTGTGGTAAGTGTTTTGCTACAAGACTGTGACTTTAGGCTAAAATTTACACTGAAAAATGAGGTTTAAATAATGGTTATATTGTTTAGTGTCACCCTGCTAAAGCTAGATTAATTGATTCACCCTTCTTGTTACTGGTATAACAAATTCAAGAAATAAAGACTGGTCCTTTCTAATTGCAAGCAAGTGAGATGCTCTGTGCCAGCCCTCCTCTGCCTTCCCGTAAGCCTGGAGCTCAGCTTCTCTTATCCAGACCTAGCACAGAGCAACCAAGGAAAGGAAACATCTTGCCTTCTCTATCATTACTTACCCAGCTGAAATTGGCATAACTGATGACTGAAACAGCATTATTCCAACAATTTAAAGCAAAACAAAATGCCCAAAAGAATAAAAAGTGCCCCAAATGAATGTCCAAGCGCATTTTTCACAGTGCTGCCTGGGACAAGTTCCCAATGTAAATTTAACAGCAAAAATCCTTTGTTGCCAGATTAAGCCCCTGGACAAATATGTTTTTATTTTAGGATAAAGTTCAAACAAGGCTGAGAGGGAGGGTGGAGAGAGTTTAAAAGAATCCGTGCCAGGTTGCATAGAAAAGGAAGGAGGAGCTGAGTATTTTGAACGTTGGCTTGGAGGGGGAAGCCCAACATTGTATTTAGTTGAAGAATGAGCAAATTGGAGTTGGAGCAAGTTTGAGAGTTGGTTAATGACTCCAGTATGAGTCCTCTGGAGTAGAGAGTCTTGTATGGATCAAACAAGATCGTCACCTGGTAGGGATGTGAATGCCAATGTGAAATCTTGTATGCCATCGAAATCCTGAATCCTGCCTTCCGCCACTTTTCTGGTCTCTCTTTGGCATATTCCTTCCTGTTGCAGTCATGCTCAGGAGCTGGTCTGACACTAACTCTTTAAGACTGGATGTCTGGAGTGGGTCACTGAAGACCACGATGTTTATATGTAACTAAAAGAAGTTTGTAGCAGGATAGATCCTGCAGACCCTCCAGCAGTGTCTTAGAATAAAACTTGTCCTTCCCTCACAGACATGTTATTATTAATGAACCACCCACCTCTGCAATTCCACGAGTTCACTAGTCTGTTCTTAAAATTACTTCACCTGTATTCTGGGGTTTGCATTGTTGCTGCAAGCCATTCCTTTTTTCATTCTTTTGACAAGTACAATATGCGTCACTGCAGCAAAGAAATGAAGTGATAAAGACACATTTCTGCTAGTGTGAAGTGTGTGGAATTTGCTCTCTGATCTTTCTGTTAAATAGAAACTTTTAGCATAAAAATATTTCTGCTAGTCACCTTGGTCATTTGTTTGTGGAAGGCACTGGGCTGCAAATTCTGTCTGTCTCAGATGTATCAATTACTGCTTTTGCTGACCTTTGTTGAGGAGGAAGGTTTTGGAAAAGGAAATCAGGTCATGATTTCATTTTCCCAGATAAATGCTGGCAACACAACCGATGTTTTGAGCACTGTTCATTTCAGAAGGGCACTGGGAAGAAGAAAGCTGTTAGGGGAGGTGGGTGGGAAAAATGAGATAGGCTGCAGGTTCACAACTGTCGTAGTGCTGTTTTATGGCTGCTTTTCATGTGTACCTTCAATATTAATTTGCTGTCAATCTCTCAGGTTTGGTCCATGAATGATTTGACTTATTCCTTCTGTTGGTCTACATTTCATCTCTAGCACCTGCTATGCTCCCAGTGATGGAGGTGAGGCTTTGATGTGAACCTGCCTCCTCTCCCCTCCTTGGCGTGCCTTCCCCAGCTGCCATCAGGGTCTCATGTTGCTCCCTGCAGATGTTCCTGAAGTTCCCCCTAGTCACACCAGCACTGAGCACTGACCCCCAGGGCTTCTCCCTTTTCTCTATGCCTAGGATATGATGTCTTCCTCAGAGGTGACCATAATTCACAGCTGTCATGGTGGCTCATCCCTACTGACCATTTGTGAAAGATACTCTTCACTTTCCATCAAGAACATCTAGGCCACTGCCTAGATAGTATTAAAATCCTATGTATAGGATCCATACAGAATCCATCTTCTACTCAGTTGTGAGGATTGAGTTTCTCTTCAAATCCAGCCTATGGCAGTGGTATGCATGATGCATATTCACCTAGACAGTGAAACCTCTTCCGGTGTCCTTCCCATACAAGTACAGGAATGCTTTTTTCTGCCTCTCTGAATGTTTCCAGGAAGCCCATGAAAAAATTTTAACAGTGTTACAGGATCCAATGCTAGGACATTTTACTGGACTTCCATCACAAATACTTTATTTCACTCATTTTTGTAACATCATTCTTTAATCCTTCCTCTGTCAGTATTGATTATTCCTCTGTTTCGAAATTACAGCTCAAAGATGAATATCAGCAGTCTCTCATGCTCACTGCACATGGAGGGATTCTCATCTTTCTGAGTGCATGGGTCCTCTGCATAAAGAACATCATAAAATTTAAGTTTTGTTTGAATTCTCTTGTGCTACCAAAACACACTGCTTTTACTATCTGATATTGCTATTAAGCACCTAGTAGCTCCTGCTGATGCTTCTGCTTTTTCTTTCTTTTTTCAATACCTGCTCTTCTAAATGTTCAATGTGTATTTAATGCAATTTAGATTTCTTGTTATTGTGCACTCTACACATTACAAACTCTTCCAGATTATCTTTGAAGTTTTTCCTCTGCCTTCACTGGTGTTTGTGTCACCACAAATTGCATGTAACCTGCAGATATAATGTACGGTTTATCTCATCCAGTCCTGGTGGCATCCTGCTGGACCCGTTCCCAGCTCAGGACATTGCTGTTTCTGTTTTCCTGTGTCATCCAACCAGTTCCTAGATTTTGGTAATTTTATCCACTCTGGAATTAATTTGAATTTCACTTCCGCAGGCTAATTTTATGAGGCAAGATATCAAAGGCTTAAGAAAATGCATCCATGGTTCCACATTCCTTCCATTGTAATTAGATGTTAAAAACTATCAGTGCTGCCAGGTATAATTGGATTTCTGGAAACCTAGTCAGAGAGGAGTGTGATCTGAGATGAGTTTTCAATGAAGTGCCAGCAACTCTTACATGCTAATACCTGTTCTTGCAAGTCACTCAACTTCCCTACCTCTCTTTCCCTAAATATGAAGAAAGAGGAATTAAACTGTAAAATCAGTCTTACTCTGTTTGTTTCTTAAAGGTACTAAGAGCTGATTAATGCTCAAGGAATAGACAACACTGATATTTTACTTCCCCAGTTTCTTTTGAAGTCAAGGTCCTTAATCTAGTGAATGCATTCATGCTTAAATTTCAGTCTTCAATAGCGTTGAAGATTTCAGATCCTGGTCCTTTAAGCATTCTCAACCCATTGGGATTAGTGAAAATGAATTTAAACTTTGAAGATCATCACCAGCCTCACTTCTTTACTTCTTCCTTGAAAGCAATACTAATTCCCATTTCAACTTCTATTTGTAGTTCAAGATCTCTTCAAATTTGTGTACATATTTACTCAAGGTTCAGTGCAAGTTCATCAAGTTCCCTTAAAATTTACAAACATTTCATCTTAGCTCACTGCTCTGTGGATCTATAATTTTTCTTGATGTTCCTACAGTTGTTTTTATTCCACAGTTGCATAGGTAATTGTTTACCTGAAAGCTGCTGGGATGAAAATACAGGAATACACAAGAATACAGGAGTTTTCTGGAGCTCATTGATGATAACTTTCTGACACAGGTGATGGAGGACCTGACAAGGGGAAACCTGCAAACAAGGAAGAACTGTTATGAAGGATATGAAGGTTTGGGGCTGCCTTAACTGCAGTGATTGTGGGATGATGGCATTCAGGATTCTGAGGAGAGGAAGCAGGGCCAAAAGCAGGATCATCACCATGGGCTTTAGGATAAGAGACTTTGGCCTCTTCAGGGATCTGCTTGGAAGAAGCCCATGGGAGGCAGCACTGGAGAGAAGAGTAGTCCAGGAGATCTGATTGATTTTCAAGGATGGTCTCTTCCAGGCTCAGGAATGGTCCACACCAATGGCAGAAAATCAAGCAAATGTGGCAGAAGGCTTGCATGGATGGCCAATAAGCTCCTGACAAAACTCTGACACAAAAAGGAACTGAACAAGATGTAGAAGCAGGATCAGGTGAACCAACAGAAATACAGAGATACTGTGTGTGTAGGGGTTAGAAAAGCCAAAGACCATCTGGAGTTGAATCTGGTGAGGTGTGTGAAACAATATACGACAGGCTTCTGTAGATACATCGGCTGCAAAAGGAAAAGGCTGACACTATCATAAGGCCAATCTTGACTGACTTCAAACTTTTCTGGTTGCTGGGGGAAGTTTCTAAGGATGAGAGAAAGCATATGTCATTTGAAGAAGGGCAAGAACCCAGAAACTAATAGATGGTTAACCTTACCTCAGTCCCTGAGAAGGTGAAACGAATATTCCTGGAAGTCATTTTCAAGTATTAAGCACAAGAAGGTGACTAGGAAAGGTTACCATGGATTTTTAAGAAGGAAACCATGTTTGACCAATCTAATAGCATTCTATGATGAGATGATTAGCTTGGTGGATGAGGTGACTGGCTTGGTAGATGATGTAAAAGTGGTAAAAGGTGTTTGTCTTGACCTCAGTAAGGCTTTCAACACTGACTGCTGTAAAATTCTCATAGAAAAACTGATGAAATATGGACTAGTTAAATGGACAGTGAGGTGGATTGAAAACTGGCTGAATTGTTGGGCTCAGTAGGCTGTGGTCAGTGACATGAAGTACTACTGGAAGCTAGTCATGGTGTAAATACAGAGAGTGATGCTGGGACCACTGGGCCTGTTCAGCCTGGAGAAGAAAAGGCTTAGTGAGGATCCTATCAATGTGTATAGATACCTGATGGGAAGGAGTAAAGAAGGAGCCAGACTTCTCAGTGGTGTCCAGTGATGGCACAAGAGGCGGTGGACACAACCTGACATAGGAAATTCCATTTAAACATAAGAAAGAACTTTTTGTGGTTAGTGTAGTCAAACCCTGTGACAGGCTGCCCAGAGAGGTTGTGAAGTCTCCGTTCTTGACTACAATAAAAATGTGACTGGATACAATCCTGGCAACCTGCTCTATCTGTCCCTGATTTTAATAGGGTGTTGGATTAGACAGTTTCCATGAGTCTCTTCCCACTGTCAGCTATTCTATGTTATTCTGTGAAATGGATCTCTAGGGTTCATTCACACAAGTCATTGCAAAGTGTCAAGTGAAATCTTTTTACTCAGCAACCACCTCTGTATTTTTTACAGCTCGTTGTGTCCTACTCTGAATTTATTTATCTTGGTATCACATCTTCCCTGTGCTAAATGTGAATGTCCACAGAGCTTTAACCACCCACAAAGCCTTCACTCCAATAAGTCACTAATCCTTCATGGACTTAAAGGGAAGAGATTTCTCTGGATTTTTTAGGGCAAAATCCAAAGAGCTTGTACTGCTGACCTACTTCAGTTTTGCTCTTGTAATTTTTCGATTTGCAAAAATCCCAACCCAATTTATGCAAACATTTTAATTGATTTGAATTGTGTTCTTTACGTCAGTATATGTTTCTATTGCCCCAAGAGACTCCCCGATGAGTGTGCTGCTGCTGGTGTTCTTTGTCTCCTCTGATGTTTTGACATGACTTTGGAAGGTTAGCAAAGAAACACAGGATCCTCTATCTTTAATGTAGTATTTCCTATACTCAGCTGAACAAATTGATATAGTGGAATAAATGACCCAGTTAGTACCAGTGATGAGGTCAATGGTTCAGCTGCACCGTACTGTGACAGACAAGCTGAAGAACTGATGAAGGCTGACGTTAAAAATCCTGGCTTGGAGGCAATACATCTGGCATTCCTGAGAGGTTTGAAGTTAAGGAGGACACAGACATCTAGATACAGCAGCTTCTTAGTGGGAGCCTTGCTGTGATAAAGGAGGGTAAATGCCATAGGTCTGCAGCTGTGAGCTTCTGCATAAGCAAGCTGAGACCCGCCTTGTCCTCACACATCCCTCCTGGGTCCAGGAAACTTAATAGATTCTTTGTGACACTCCCCTCATTCTCTGCTTAGTATGTGATCTTAAAGACAGTAATTGTGAACAGGACAGCCAGATTCTGTCATGTGCAGTTAGCAAGTTGATGGTCATCAGGAGGTGTTGTACACCAGATGGACGGAAGTTGGGTTTTGCCTTTTTATGTTCTCAGAAACACTCAATGAGTTATATAATGATCTGAGAGACCTCAAAGGCAGTTTCAGCTTGGCCATGAATTGTTCAAGTCAGGCTGGTGTCAAAGCTCCATGAAAAATTTGGAGTGAACCTGAATGCCATGAAAATCACACACACTCCACACCCCCGCCTCCATTGTATACTGACATGCATTTTCCCCTCTGTGTTTCCCACTGGAGCTTATGATTTTATAAGCATTGGAATACAAGGGAGGACAGGGGAAAACCAGCTCCTGCTGTGTCACTGGCTGCTGCCCATTTCCTTCACAGCTTTCATGTGTGACATGTGCGCTGGTTCTTGTTTGGCATATGGGATACTTTCCACTCCTTGGTATTTTTTGACTCATGGGCCTAAATTTTAGAAATACCTTTGAAAGGTACTGATATGTTTTATGAAGCATATCAGTATTACACATCTAAAATGTGCCTGTGAGGGATCTTACGCTGCTTTCCTTTGACAGGATGTTGAGACAGAGAATAGCCACAGACTGGTTGCAGCACAGTCAGGTGTGCTGTGGGGAGCCAAAAGCAGGACACCCCTTCAAGCATCAGAGGAAGTAGGTTGCTGAGGGGTAGCACATTGCTGCTGTAGTGAGTAATTGTGACTTTGATGGCGAAAAGCAAATAAATATCCTGAAGAATTATGCATGGTTTGCAGGAGCCATCACTTCCTCTTGAGGAAGATGCAGCCTCCAAATTCTGTTGTGACTTGTCAGGGTTAGGTAAACCACACAGGTGGGTTTGGCATTAGTTTCATTTCATTCCATTCCATTCCATTCACTCTTTCCACAATATCTCTAAGGGGTAGCACGAAGACTATGCAGCAGGAAGGCAGCTGCAGGAATAAGAGCAGTGTTCATCCCAGTGGCAGGCCGAGAGGGGAGCAGAGACAAATTGTCATGGCTGAAACAAAAGTGTGAAAAGGGCACCATGTCTCTACTGGTGCCCTCTTCTCTTGTCTGTATGGCCAGTGGCATAGCCTTTCTACTTGTCTTGACTGCTTCTTCTCTGAAAGGCCAAAAGAAAAGAGGTGCAAAAAGCAGCAGCAGCAAGATAATCTGGGAAGAGGCTACAGGTTCTACACAGCAGCTAGCGGCTACCTCAATATTTTTAGTTTTCATGTGCTTTTCAGATGTGTGTATGTCTTTGGGCTTAACTCAAACAGAAGTCTAAATTAACATTGACTAAAACACTGCTACTGATGCTGACTGAGGTACAACTGCCTCTGCCTTCTCTCTGCAGAGAGAAGAAAGGTGAGTCAGAAGTAACTGGGTGTCCTTGTGTCTCCAGGCTGCCTAGGGACACCTGAATATCAGAATATACTGCTTCAAAGGTGCAAAGGCTGTTATGTATCCCAAAGAGGTCTGGTGCTGGCAGATGATAACAAATGTGTATTTACTAGAGAAGGTAAGCACTTTGCAAATACCGGTGACCTTCACCGCACAACAGCACAGCTGGAGAAAACATAAGAACAACCTCTCTGAGGTATCCATTATTTTTTGGTGCCCAGTTCAGGACAGCCAGGATTTGGCTAGCAAAGTGTGCAGAGCTGTATCTTTTGCAACACAACCAGGCACCTACTTTCTAGCCAGGACATTGCAAGAACTTTGTAGCAACTTACCCCTTCCTAAAGGAGGTATCTAAAGTATGTTAAATGAGCCACTATGTACAAAAGCATGTTTGCCCCCTTTAACTGTAGGAGTGACTGCTCTTGGAAGAAGATCCAATGTCTGGAGTGAGGTGATGTGAAGTCCAGTTGTGAGGTCAGAGCACAACACGGTGCTTTGCAAGCCAAACTGCAGTTCTCATCCAGCTGTGCTCTCTCTGAACTCCTGTTCAGGTCTCTGTCAGGGAACAAGATGACAGTCAATGATCCCTGTGAATATTTAGATGCCAAGGCTGTCAACAGGTCAGTATGGTAGTTCAATCTTTACCTTACTAGAGGGTCCTAACTAATGTACTCATCAATTCCCACCTTCACAACACAGTACGCTGAGAATCCACAGACAAAATAAGAAATGCTCATGAATCGACTGCGGATCTAAGCCTTACATATACAAGATGGAAAAGGTGAAGTGTAACAAATGGCTTGAAGGCACTGAGTGGAGAAGTGTTCCCACAAACCGCCTAGCTGAGAGATCTGAGGCTGGCACTAGCCCCTGACAAGAGGGGGCAGCAAATGTCCCCAGAGGGGCTTGTATCTGGCTCAGCTGGTTGGGAAGAGGTCATGCACCTACCTGTGGGCTCTGGAGATGCAGCAAAAAGGGTTGGCAGGAAGGTCATGACCACCTTTTCTCATGTCTCTCTCTTATAAGAAACAGCTGAAACAGAGCTGCCTGTGCTAACTGAGGTCCCTGGGTGGGCAGAAGGGCACTTGTTGCCAGCTGGGACAGGACAAGGACATGCCTGCTGCTAGCTTACTGCAAAGGAAGTCCGGAGTGCCCTGTTTTATAGCAGCATGATGCATCTGTGCAATATTCTACCCAGAGCAGGTGCATCTACAGGTAACCTCTGTGTGCCCTCCCCCTTGCAGTCAACCTGCAAGCCCCTGAGAAGAGTGTGTGGAATTGTTTGTACCTGGTGTACATCCTGCTGAGCGGCTTTGGAGAATGTCTATCTCCAGCAAAGGCCTCGAGGGATGCACCAGGGACTTTGGCTTGCAGCAGAGAGAAGGAATGGGAAGGAGTTGCCATCTGCTAACACTCTGAAGATAAACAGACTGTTTTTCCATTACCACACTGTTTGTGTTGTGGAAGTACCAGAGGACACATTTCCAGTCTACAGCCCGGTCTGTTTATTTGCTGTGAAGGGGCTTGAAGGGGGAGCAAAGGCAGCGTGACCTGATGATCCAGGGCCTTGACTGCTGTCATTAACTTCTACCTTGTCAGGTCCCAGAAGGAGGTGCAAACCTGGGGGGGGGGCACTAAAAGGGCTCTGGAGCTGTACAGAGGAACAATTTGGCTGCTGCAGTAATTCCCTACAGATCAGATTCCTCGGTAGAGCCTTTGCTTAGCACTTAACTCACGCATGAATGCAATCACAACATTTATGGCCCATCTTGCCTTGTTGAGTGACCATTTTCTCCTAAAGCAGCTGTGGGGACCCAGGGAAAGGATGGACCAGGTAGGGCACACTCTCCATAGGTACAGATATTCACTGGTGAGAGCTGAAAGTAAAAATAAAAAGACAGAATAAAAATTATGCTCTGTAAGATAAATTCAATATTCTAGAACAAAATAGAGCTTTCCAGGCCACTTAGGAAACTTTTATTACTTTTATTTAATCTGCTGTATTAATTTGTTATTTTTGTTACATACCTCTAATGTGGGATGGGGGAAGAAAGTGTTTGCAACGCAAATAACTTTTGGGGGTGAGTAAATATATGTCACAAAGGCCCAACAGCAAGCAGTCTCTCTCAAATCATGATTGTCCCTTCTATCACAGGTACGTATAAATCAGGCAGGAGTTGTTTAGCTTTTTCTTCCTATTGAGTTTGTATCCATTAGGTGGGTGACATGGATTTGAGGAATTTAAAGGACATCTGAAAATCAAAATGCGCAGAAAAAAATTCTATTTAATTCCCAGTGCAGAAAATCAAATGTCAAAGTATGCATTAATATCAATTTCCAGTGGTTAAATCACTAAAGGTTTGAGTAAATTAGCTTTAGATTGTTTTGCTTTCTAAATGAGGCCTTATTTTGACTTCGTACAACTTCTTGGTCTTCCACGGAACCTGACCCTGGGCTAGAAGGAGGGACAGCTTCTAAAAACACTCTTTGTGGTGCTTCCTTCTAGTTTGAAGCAAATCGTTCTCTCCACATCCTCAGGCAGTTGTTAGCACTGTAAAGGGGAGGAAGGACTACAGTATAAAAGGATTGCAAGATGAAGTTTGGGAAGATGCACATAGTCAGGGAGCAGAAAAAGAAAGTAAACCTTCTGGTTGGTGACAGCCATTTGAACTGTTTCTGTCAATAGCCAGTAAGTTTTTCTGTTTTAATTTCCTTCCTCTCCTGAAAATCTAAAAAATCTAAAAAACCCTGAAAGCTGAAGTCTGGAAAAGGAAAATCTCACTGTTTTTTTTACCAAAAGGGTCTCCACTGACACAACACTCAAGTGCAGCTAGAGGTACAAAGGAAGCTGTGTTATGTCTGGCCCCAGAAGGTGGTTTCATGGGACTTTCAATGATCAGCTGATGTCACAACTACTCTGCTTGGGAGTCACCAAACCCTGGCCACTCACTTTGAATGGTGGTTGCATCTCACATATGACTGAGACCACAGGAAGGGGAACAGCTACTCTCTTTGCACCATTTGCTCTCTGTGAACACTGAAGTGTCTTCACAGAAGATTTTTATCAGGGGAGCAGACGGAAGTAGGTTGGTCCAAGGTGATCTTTCAGAAAAGGGAAATCTCTGTTCCCTCCTGAACGCCCACCCCTGGCTGGTTCAGTGCTGGTCAGCAGACTTGGGATAAACCAGCCGCAGGGGAGCCATCTCTTCCTCTTCACAATACCAGAGGAAGAGTACAGCTCTCCTTAGGGCTGCCAGCATATGCTGAGGAGGTGTGAGTTCACTGACTCTTACCTTGCCTGCAATATAAAGGTGCGGCAGCAATGCAGGAGGAGAGCCCTGATCCAGCAGGGTGTGAGATAGTTATTTTACATGGCAGAGTGCAATACCACATAGAATGACCCTCTTGGGTTGCAACAGCAGGATGGACTGGGTTGTTGCGCTCCTGGCTAAGCATCCCTACCTCTCACCCACATGGCTTTCTTGCTTTTGGTTCTGGAGCAAACTCACTCAGAACTGGCTCAGGAATCATGACACTCAATTTCGTGATCAAGAAGTACTAGCTTTCCATTCAGCTATCTGTAAAAATGTATGTATTTCTAATGGACCTAATGAAACCTCACACTTGGTTTTGTCTGTGTCAGAATTCTGCTTTTGATTGGTAATTGTTGGATCTCTGTCACATGATTATTAATAAAAAGCTGGATTTATTTACTTGGCAGGCTAAGCCAGTCTTATTAAAACAAGGCTTGGATGTAAACAATCATTATAGTCCATCTAAATACCCATTTATCATTAAAAACATATTCATTTTAGATTAATGCTTGTGTGGGACCCAACTATGCAACTTCTTAGTCATACAGATAAATGAACTCGTACATGTAGTCTCAATTAATTCCGTGAGTCTACTCCTATGAGTAAGGATTGCTCAAATGAGTAAGAGCAGAGGGATCTGGCCCTCAGGGAAACATATTTATGACTTTGTTGTTAATTCTCATGACTTATGTTTTCAATAAGCAAATGGTATTAATTCAGCTCACAATAGCTTCTTAATTAATCTCCATACATCAGAGGCATATTCAGGAATCTTAATTTAAAGCATTGCTATCTAAGCATGTCATCATCCATCCCATTCCTCAGGGTAACAATTGACTCTGTACACATGGCAAATGCTAATAGTGGGTTGACACAGTTCAAAGAGCTTCACATTATGAGTGGGAAACACTTGGGGATGGTCTGCATGGACATACTGCATCAAACTGATTATTTTTCTTAAAAATGTTCTGTGTCCACACAGAACACTTACTAAAATAAGTGATTTGGCGTTACAAATTGCAATAAATAATTCTTCCTGTGGCAGGAATATCTCCAGTTTTAGAGAGTTTGTCCGGTCCAAATCTCTAGCTACCTAAATCTGTCAGAATTTGGGTAATCCCTTTTCTGTTGGTCTGCCTCCCTCCCTCTCAGTGCCCAGAGTCTCTTGGCTTCATCTGTCTTTGCTATATGCCATCCCACCCTTTAGATGCAGGGTGGGTGTCCTCAGGGTACCCTCAGATCTCAATCCCCCCCGGATTGTCTCTACTTGATTGAAACCCAAAACCGCATACAGGCCAGAGGGTTCATCCAGGGAAGATTTATGAGAGCAACAAAAACTGTGTGGTCCATACAGGTACCCCAAAAGTATCAATCAATCTCTTCCTCCAAAAACTGGCAATAAGAAATTGGCTAAATAATCTAAGGAAAAATAGTTGCAGTTTAGTAATCACAAAGGCAAGTAATTGTTATTTGAAAGGAATTATCTGCACAAATAGAAGCTGAGACAAAAACATCCCTACAGCAAAAGACAGCACACAATCCTAACTGATATAGAGTTAAGTCTTGTAGGACCCAACCTCCAGAAAGACATCAACTCTCTAAAAACCTTCCACAAAAACCCAAGGAGAATCTTGGATAAAAATTTAATCTATCAGAAAAGATCAGTCAAAATGAGGAGACTCAGAAGCAGTTGAGAAGACACAATTACACAGAAGTCTGCCACAGAGGATATACTTTGTGTTTTACAGTGCAAAGGATAAAAAATAATGAGGGTACATTACAGAATAGAGATTAGTATTCAAAATTAGGAAAAAATTTCAAACCGTACAGACAGTCACCACAAGCTATTGCAAAGACAGAGAAATATATCTATTTGAAATTATTGATTTATGACACTCAGAGTGGTTACTTATATTTATATATATGCAAGCCACACACAATGCAATTTAGTATCCATGATTTTAGGAGAAAAGAGACAGGTTTTTTTTTCACACAGGAAGATGAACTGAAAGGACTTTCTAGTATAATTCTCTATGTATAATGGGGCCAATTCCAACAAACAAAATTGGTACCAAGGAGAAACAAAATGAAAAGCCATAATACTTGAAATATAACCTCATAATCTAGGAGTATTCAAGGATTTTCTCTTTATTTATGAAGCCCTTAAAAAAGTTCACTTCAAATACAGAGGAAAAATAGGAGCCAGAAGTAAATGCTGTATTTGATATTTTTATTGTAAAATGCAATTTGAAAACTGTGTTGTGTTGATAATTGTATTATGCATCCCTCAAAGAACAGAGTCACCCCCACATGTCTGGAATAATGAAGCAGAACTCACCAGGTTCTCAGTCACTCCCTTCCACACAAAGCTTGCAGTTACCATGGCATAGTTTTCCTTTCATCCCTTTCTGGGTGGCTGTCTCACAGTGCTCTAGGTGCCTTAGAGAGAAAATGTGCAGAATACTCATCCTGCTCATGTATGAGTTATAACTGAGACACGACTCAGCTAAAGGTGGCCACACACAATGCCACGAGATCAGAGCTTTCCAGGGAGTCAAGTGGGACAGAATACTGTTAAGAGATCCCGGAGGTACTCTTGAGTATTTTGTTTGCTTGCTCCATTAAATGTGTGATTTGAGACGCAGATGGGGAGACAAATGCTTGCCTACCTTGGTGTTACTTACACAGGGATGTGCTACAGCTCAGAAGCAGAAAAGAAGCAGAAACTGTGCCATGTGACTTACGTTATTTATCAACCTTATGAATTGCAAATATATTCAAATTGCAATTGGCAGCTTGTAAACAATCTGCAAACCAAAAATTAGCCTCTCCAGGGCATCACATCTCTTTCAGAGTAAGATATAAATATGAATATTTTACAATCTGGATGAAACAATTAATGAGCAGTTGAAACAGTAACATGCATGAAAACCATCAAATAATGATGTATTTATTTTTGCTAATTATATGTTTGTCTTTCTTTACAAGCATTTTTTTCCCTGCCTTTTCTAGTTGTCTTCTCTGAAAAGAAAAAGAAAAACAAAAAAGTAAACAAAAAACTGTTGGACTTAAATGCCTCTTCAGGACAGAGAAGAGAGCTCTGGCTACATGCAACTGACAAATGTCAAAAAAGACAAAACCTTTGCAAAGATAGATTAGAAAGTGAGCCTTAATGACAAGTAGAAACAATACTTGTAAATAAAAAATACCAAAACAAAAAAACCCAACAATCCCAGTCTCCCATCACACCAAACAATAACTGAGCATCATTGTATTTGTTTTCATACAAGCTGTGCCCACTTAGCTAATAGAAGATGTTCAGAAAATGCCAGTAAAATCTGGTAGGGGGCAGACCCATAGCCCGGAGAGCATTCTCGCTCCCATCATCACCTAATTAATCGATCCCCTTCTTGAATAAACACACACACACTCACCAGCCTCCTGTGCAAATGAGAGTAGCATGAGGAGATTCAGATGGCTCTCCTCTCCTAGTCGGACTGGAGTTGCTGGCCAGGCTCTTAGGAGTCACGGCACCCAGGTGAGAATATTGCCAGGTTGGAGTGGGGCTGCAGCGCTGGCACTGCTATGGCTGAGCCCAACAGACCTCAGGCTGTGCCCCTGCGGGCCAGCCAGCTTTCACCTCTGCATCGCAGTCAATACTGGCCATTCTGGCTTGGCAGAGCAAAGCAAAAAGGCAGGAGTGTTGAGAAAGCACATAAGGCTGCAGCTTAGAGAGTGTACTGGAAGGTGAACCTTCAAAGGAGGTGATTAGTGAAAGGGGCACTTTTCATACAATAGAAATAAAGATCCATGAAGCACTATAGTTACATCAGCTTCTGACATGCTATTTTTGGTGCGTCCTCATTGACACCCCTGTCAGAGGTCTGTGAGGATGCACTGGCAGCTTGTGCATGCTGGAGAGGTCCATGGCATGGGTGTTAGCTGTAGACATTTGTATGGAGAATAGGCCAGAAAGAAATAACCCTCTGCAGTGATACATGGTGGTAACATGAGCCATCTGGCAACAGCGCTTCTGATAAGTGTCCTGAGTCATAAGACCAAGCAAATGTGGTGTGTGGACACGCCCATCCCACATATCCCTATACCTCCTGGGTCAGACCTGGGCCCAGGCTCAGATCAGTCCCTGGTGCCAGGATGAACTTGGTGCCTTTGAGGCAGGAAAGGGCTCAGCTGAACCTTCTGTAGAGCATAGGCTCTGCACAAAGAAAGAAAATCCCACTGCAATTTTCCACCACCACAGGGACTTAGTCCAGCTTTCTCCAGAGAGAAAAATATTCCTGTTTTCCTATCCTTTTTGTCAGTATATCATACTGATGATTTATTTGCCTAGGAGAGCTGCATGTTCTACATCTCTAAGTGCCATGCATCAGCGAAAGCTGCTTTTTTGTGACAAAAAACCTGCGTATAATTTCACAGAATCACAGAATCATAGAATATGCCAAATTGGAAGGGACCCACAAGGATCATCGAGTACAGCTCCTGGCTCTTCACAGGACCATTCCAAAGAGTCACACCATGTGCCTGAGAGTATTATCTAAATGCTTCTTGAACTCTGTCAGTCTTGGTGCTGTGACCACTTCCCTGGGGAACCTGTTCCAGCGCCCAACCACCCTATGGGTGAAGAACCTTTTTCTGATATCCAACCTAAACCTCCACTGACACAACTTCGGGCCATTCCCTTGGGTCCTGTCACTAGCAACCACTGAGAAGACAGCAGGGTCTGCCCCTCCTCTTTCCCTTGTGAGGAAGTCATAGACTGCAATGAGATATCCACTCAGTCTCGTCTTCTCCAGGCTGAACAGACCAATTGACTTTCTCTTCCTTCCTTCCTTCCTTCCCTCCTTCCATCCTTTCTTTCTTCCTTTCTTCCTTCCTTCTTTCTTCCTTTCTTCCTTCCTTCTTTCTTCCTTTCTTCCTTCCCTCC
>NW_020897691.1:7794248-7852665 GCF_003984885.1 Neopelma chrysocephalum
GCAGGAGCTGACAGTGAAGTTGGGCATTAATGGAGGTCAGGGAAAGGAAGGGAGGTGATAGTTATCTGACCTGATCCCAATCTGGAAATAGAATCATCTGATTTATTCCTCCTTGCAATCTGCCCAAATGGGATTGGCCTAATGCAAAGCACTTGCAGGGCTGTGAGTCTCCTTTAATTTCAAATGCTTAATAAGAAAATGAGCTAAAAACATTAAAAAAATGGAGATTTTCAGGTATGTATCTGAATTGATATAGCTAGATCAGTGACCTGTATCACACATACTGTTGTGCCCTATGGCAGAAGGCTGCTGGCATCTGTTAAGTGTCTTCCTACAGACTTGGACTTTGACTCAATCTACCATTTAGCTCTGTGCTGTAATTTCACCCTACCATGAAGATGTTGCAGACCAGATCTTTATTACTCTGAAGTGTGTCATTGCATCCTGGGGCCTTACAAAGAGTTGTATGATGCTATGGAGAACCCTACGGATTTTGGAGCATCCAAAAAGTCTTTGAAACATGGGCTTCCTGCACAGAAGAATGTCATGTACTCCATTAGGAGTATGGACCTTCAAGGTGTTCCTGTGAACACAGCCTGGGTTTTCAAGGCAGCAGCTTTTCTGCCAAACCAGTGATTTAGACAGATTACTCCTCCTTTGGTCCCACAGATGTTCTTTTCACCCACTGTATGTTTCAAGCATTTTGACTGCAAGCTGGAGACACTGGCATTTGATGTATGGTAGGCAAGCAGCCACAGCCTTCACATACTTCTCTGCAAGAAATACCAATGGTAGTAGGATGATCTACAGCCCTTTTGCAGCACCTATGCAAGCAGAAAAGGACTTTCCCTTTGGTTTCAGAGCACCCTGAAGCTGCAGTTCATGTACTTCTCTGGCTATAGGTATTGTAACAACCCACATGGCACTGGCAGGGGGTGGCAGGACAGAAACCTGAGTGTCAAGGGTGGATTTAACGGAGGATACCTTTATTATCCCATTTCTCTGTGCAAACTGGTATATGTTTGGGTGGATGAGGCGCAGTCATAATAAGCCTTCTACATTTAGACAAGGGCTGTGTCAGCCCTGAAACGACGGGATGTAATTTCTACGGAGGGAAATTGAACTCAGGGCTATGAACCTTGATCCATTAGGATCACAGGCGGGAGCCCCTACATCTGGAATGGCCTCAATACATTTCTTTTCTTTGCAACACAAGCATGTTCCTTCTGGAGAACTGGTAACCCAAACACCAGCCCTTAGAGAGGTTCAGACATGCAGACCTTACCCCAGGCCATCCTGCTGAGCCCCAGACAGAGAGTGGGCACCACCAGCCAGAAAATTCCCGCCCCTGCCTCCTGCCCTTGGGCGCCTTTCACTGTGGAGACCGCCCTGCTCACAAAGCTTATTCTTACATGTTGGGGTTTGGACTTGGTAACAAAGAGGCTGTGTGTGCTTCTTATTATGTTTTCTTATTTGTTTTCTGAGATGAGTGTTTGGAGCTCATGCCAATGCTAAAGGTCTGGGCTGACCTCTCCTCCTCATCAGGGGCTGTCTTCTTGTGCGATCCCTGTCTGCTGAGGCACCAGGCAGGGCTTCTCACCAGCTAAGAAACAACTCTGTGGGATCATTGTTAGGCTCCAGGACCCCTCCGCAGAACTGGGGAAGGGACAGCATTCACAGCGAAATAGTATACGAGGCAATAAATTTCTGTGTGTGTGGAAGACGCCAAATTAAATCTGAGGCATTTGAAAAACCACAAGAATACTCCAAGGCCATGAACATTATTCCTGCTATATAACAAGAAAAACAGAAGATTCAACAGACCATAAAATGAAGGGGAAAATCATGTTTTCTTGCCTCAGGAGGGTTTGAAAATTCAGTGCTGCTGCTGCTGCTGCTATCACCACCACCATCACCATAAAGGATTTTTCATTGATGTCATTTCGGGGGCAAAGCTTAGGTGAACGACAGCTCAAGGGCATTTAACCCTCCAAGTGCTTCACAAGCATTAATTAATAGAGCTGGGCAAATAATTTGCAGCAGATTATTCAATGAATTCAGTGCCTGTCTCTGCTTGCAGAGGGCTAGTTTGTGCCCTGGTTTTGCTCTGCTGAGCAGAAAAATAATTCTCCTTTCCTCAGAAGCACTCAGCCCACAGATTTTTTTGGGGGTTGGTGAGGAGAGCAGACCCTTCCACCCAGGTATTTTCCCTGTATAGCTGAGCAAAGTGAGGGCAAAGATGTTGTCATACTCTCCTCATTTCTAGGGTCAAGCTGGACGCTGTAGAAAAATGACAGTGCTACTGGCCTCAATGGGGACCAGACTACTCAAAGGGGTGTCCCCTACCCAGCTTCTCCTGGGGTTATGCTTATCACTGGCTCCTGCCTGTGCCTTCAGGTATCAAACCATCTCTACACTACACCACCCTGACTGAAATGAATTATCCTGGTGACAGCACTGTGCCGCTACAAGCCGGTCTACCGAGATGTCTTGCCAGCAGTCTCTGAGTGAAAAATATTGCAGTGTACCAAAGCAAATATAATGAACATGAATAGCTAATAAATAAGCACATAAGAGTGTGCTTGAAATTGTATATTGCTTATGATTTTTAACAAGAAATCCTATGAAAATAATAAACATACATACACACAGTTGTTTTCTGTAGATATTTCCATGCACAAATGTGTTTGCGAATGGGTTTGTGCGTGCCCCTTGGAAGTCTGTGAAGCCACTGCTTTACTGGAACAAAACTTAGCAGAGAGATAAAGCGAACAGAGGTGACCATGAAAATAAATTTCATCTGCTTTTCAGAACAACAGTGAACAGCCCAAGAGACACCCAGTATGTAAAGCCCATAACAAATTTGATGGAGAGAAAAACCATAGCGTGAGCTCAGCTCCCAGCAGACTTCAGAGAAGCCATGAGAGAAAGTGGGAAGCAGACCTTATCCTAATCCTGGGCACCAGGAAAGCTTTGTTTGCAGCTGGTATATTCCCAGTCACCAGTTTTAAACAACTGTGAGAAATATATCTGCAGGAAAACCTTTTCATGGAGGAAGCAGGCAAGCAGGGATCCTGTGCACTCTCCATCCACAGAGGATTTCAAAACTCAGCTAGAAGAGGCCCTGAGAGCTTGGTCTAGTCTTGAAGTAAGTCCTGATCAGCCTTGGGAATTGCAGTAGAGACCTCCAAAAGTCTCTTCCTACCTAAAGCACTTTGTGATCCTATGAAACGAGGCTTCATTCGTAACTGTGTCCATGTAGCTGCATACTCAGCTCAGTGAAGATGGCATCTAATTAGTGTTTGATGGTGAAAAGTTTCAGGCATGGCCACAATAGAAGTCTAATATCACTGTCAAGCAAGGAAAATCACATAGTTGAACTTACTAGTAACTGACAAAATCATCTATAACACCAGAAGTAGTTGTTGTGGAGGACTTTAATTTATTAGAAGTTTCTTGGGAAAGGATGTGAAGCAGCCTAAGAGCTTTTGGAAGTCATCAGTGGTCATTTCTTATTTAGAAAGTGGTGATAAACAGAATAGGGAACCTATTCTAAATTTAGTGAATGAAGATTCATAAGAAGCACATTAACTGTAGAAGGGAAACCATGTAAATGATTCTGTAAAAGGATAATTTACTGGCAAATAGTGGGAAGAAAGTTGGTGCATTAAACTGTATTTTATATGCACTAACAATGAAAAATCAACTTCCAGACAGTTAACACAACTATAAGCTTGAACTGGTGAAGGAATAGAGGAGTTAATACTTCGGCAAATTAATGTTTTCTATTTGGCTGAGGCTGCTGCACTTTATCCTAAAATCTTTGAAGTATTGGCTGCATTAAACTGAGGGCCACTTAAGGTTTGTGAGCACCTGAACAAGACAGATGAGATATCAAGCGACTGGAGAAAGGTTTTTCTGATAATAACAGCAGGAGAAAAAAAGAGGATATAGACCAGTCATCTTCAACTTCTTAAAGAGTATTGGAAGAAATAAATAAACAAACTTCTAAAAACTTAGTAGATGACAAGATGCATAAAAGTACACAAGGACTTGTCAAGAAAAAGTATTCTAGAACTTAACTACTTTTTTTCTCAACTATTGACAAGAAAATTCAAAAAAGGGACAGTGTCCAGTAAGAAGCCTCATCATACCACCCGGCACAAGCATAGAAAGCAACTTGCATACTGCCACACAGACGGACAGCACACCCACAGGTCTAGAGTCAATACCACTTCAATACCAAGCTAATGCTCTTTGACCCCCAAAAATTCTGCTGCCAGACAGGCCCAGGACCCCATATCCTATTCTGTTCCTGACTTTGGCCCCAACCTGCAGGAAATTAAAAATGTCCCATTCTGCGGTGTCTGCCCTTCTCCTTGCCTTCCAAAGGAAACCAGTGTGTGTCACAGTAAAGGTAATTTCTCCATAGTGCCATGGCGCTGTTCCTCCATCCAATCTTGAAGAATCCCACTGGGAGAAATTCAAGTCCCCAAATAATGCTTTTTATAATCCCAAAAATTCTAGTTGATTGTCAGTGTCCTTATTACTTATCCTGAAATATCCTGTATAAATTAAAGGATCTAATATGAATAAAAAATATATCTTGTATAATTTGCCAATGAGCTTGATCAGTGGTAGGATGTAAATGGAAAAGGAAAAACTAGCCATGTTAAATCAGATGTCTGGAAGGTCTGAAAAGCTGAGTTGAATGGTATGTGGATTTAATCATTGAAGGTAACAACAACATCTGCAACATTTACTGTGCAAAATAACCTTCACACTGAAAAATCAGTACCAATGTGGATTAACTTGGTGTGCAATAGTGTTGGAAATCATGACTTGGTGATATTTACAGAGGACTATAGCACACGTAGTCAGTAGGTTGCATCTACCTTGGTTAAAAGAAAAAAATATTGTGCTGGCTTGTATGCTTCCAATATAACCTGGAAAGTCCTCTAGGGAATTGAGTATGGCTGCCAAGGGCTCAGAGAAAATTGTAATGCAGAGCTGAGAATGAACAATAAACCCAGCTTTATTACAGATCGCAGGACAAAAGCCTCTGTCCTCAAGGACTGTAAATAAGCTGGAGGCAGAGTGATTTTTGTGGGGCAGGGGAAGGGATCTGGGCAGGCACTAGGGACGGGGGATAGGTGGCAGAGGGCAGGCTGCTGTTCATTGTGACTGGCCCTGAGGTCCCAGTTGCCAGGTCTGATGGTCTCCCTGCTTCCTTTGCTTTCAGTTTAAAAGCTGGTAGAGGCAGAGCAGCAGGTAGGTAGTACCATGCTTCCCTCCTGCCAGGGAAAGAGAAAGCTCTTACATTTTTCAAAGTCACTCTATAAACACGTGGTCAAAAGAACAAATCACAGCAGGCAAACGTGTGCAGTCAGCCTTTGCCTTTAAAAATTAATTCATAAAACCCCCAACACTCCTCCAGCTATAATTTTATCTGCTTCACATTACCCTGTCACAGCTGGGGAAGACCTTTCCTCCTTGCCAACACCGTACCATCTCCCTCTCTCCTCCCTTCCCACAGTCACACAGAGATAGGCATCAAATGGCAGACAGCAGTAAGATGCTCTGCACATCCCAGATTGTGAAGCAGCTGAAGACTTTGCTCCCAAACAGGATGTTGAGGGAGAGCATCTCTTTCCAAAACCCAGGTTAGCCAAGTGAGTAGAGAGCAGGGAGGTAGGGAGGGAAGTCAGTTCCAAGGGTTTATCTGCATGGCAGAGAACCTCTGCCTTGGGCTGCGTGCCAGCTAGAAGGGGACATGCAGGAATGAGCTTGGTGCAGTCAGGTGTTAGGGTTGTCAGTGCTGATACCCCTCCTGAGTGGGGTCTGGCCCCAGAGCAGCTCTGATTTATGAGATTGAAGCAACAAGAGACAGAGAAGTATTAGCAGTGTTTCATACAGGGCCTTTGGTTTTTCAAAGGCAGTGATAGAGGATATATGCAATAAATTTGGATTTATTAAGTCTCATGATGCAACACTGAACATAAAATTAGTCCAGGTAGGCTTTGCACAGTAGAAATGAGAGACTGCATATTGCCAAGTGGGATTAAGGAAAGCATGGATGGTACAGTCCCAGTATAAACAGCTGTAGGGAAGTATTTGTCAGGAGATTGTAATTGAAGAGATATGTTTGAGGGCACATTTTGAGGTTTGATCCAGAATATACAGAAGTCAATGAGAGATTTTACTTTGGCTTGAGTGAACTTCTGATCTTTATTCAAAGCATCTGTTAATGACCCATGGAATTAATTAATTGCATGTTAACAAATGTACAGATGATGTCTAACTGGAAGATATAAAAAATCCTAATGAGACCAGTGAGATTACAAGGATTCAGAAAGCTGAAACTATGAGCAGAGACAAACAAAATTACACTGTAGATGGGAGACAAACATAAGGTAAACAAATGTTAAAAAATAATTCAAATGCTTAGCCACACCAAAATACAGAATATAGAGGGTTCTGGAGTGAAAATAAGCTGCAAATGTAATAGTTCACCAGGTGCTTTCATCAGTCAGGTTTATTTAATGGTTGGACTCAATGATCTTAGAGGTCTTTTCCAACATTAACAAATCTATGAATCTGTGTTTTTTATTGCAATTTTTGGTTCAGACCTCACACTTGAGAGAGGGAAGGCGAGATTTTATCTCAGCAGGGCCAGGGACCAGCATGGAACATTCTGCCCTGATGTGGGGTCATCTGTATGTATGTGTGCATGGACAGACAGCAGTAAGCCCATGAAGTCACAACAGTGATCACGGAAACAGTGGTGCTCCGGCATCCCCTCCCCAGCAACTATCTGCAGAGCCCATTAACCCAGAAAGGCCTCATCTGACTACATTCAGGTTTGGGTTCCATTCTGGATCCTTGAAGTTTTCTAGGGCTTGAATATAAAACTTCTATACTTGATTTCATATCCATATGTCTACTCATATCCCTGCACTTGGGAGTGAAACACTTAATGCATTTCTGGAAAAGAGTCTTCTTTCTTGTCTTGTTCCTTATCATAGACAGACAATTTTCATTGACACCTCCCTTTGCCTAAGGAAATGAGGTTGCTTCATACTTTGCCATCTCTCTTATCTTCATATGCTTCTTCAATGAAGAGCGGAATTCTGAGGCCATATGAAGTGTCTCTGCTTTCGGTGGTGACACGGTGCTGATGACTCCCAGTTAGGATGCAGTCCCAAAAGCCTGCTGGATTTGCTTGAACTTTGGAGGTATTTTACCGTTTGTAGTGGCTGAAAGTGAGTCAGCTTCTACAAGCATTTCATAAACGAGCAAGCATGTTCGGAGCTGCCTTTCTTCTAACAGGGAACAAGGAGTTTCATGAAAATGGGATAATCATGAAGCTTTCTTTATTTTACCTCCGAGTTCTTAAGCTGGACTTATCAGAGATCTCATTGCCTAGCTCCATGCTATAAATCTGGAAAAAACTTAAGAAAATATTGGAAGGCATGGAAATAAAATTGAACAGTGGAAATATTTAGTACAAATCCAGAAAGCAAAATCATTGTGTTTTTACTTTATTGGACAGTCCTCCCAAGCGATACTCTTGCTAACCTCCACTTGGTTAGACCAAGACTGGTATGGAAATATAATGGTACCTCAGCCAAAGGAAAAGACTGAATGATAAGTTTTTATTTTTCTAACATCCATGATAATAGTGTGGTGGCAAGAAATCTCCTAAATCTTAACTGTTACATTAAAGTCTTTGGTTTCACATGTAACCATAAGGATCCAGGAATATAGTTTATTACAGGTATTTATTATAACAAAGACATTTGAAAAGAGAGACAAAAGAAGTTTTGTGAGGGACTGCTGGAGGGTCAATTTGAGTCTCAGTGAGGGCAAATTGACTCCCTCACTATTTAGAATGGCAGAAATAAACAGGAACATCTCACTGTAGCAAACATTCCTAAGAGGATTGAATGAGAATGGGTAGGACTTTCTCTTTTTACTGCCTTCAGGAACTAGTGAGGACACTTGCATACGTAGAGTCAAGCATGTGGATTTCCTCACTGATAACACGGGCATCCTGCTGCGTAAGTGCTGCCGGATCAGGGCTCTGGGCGGCTCCTCCCATTGGCAACTCTCAGAATTAATGAGTTATTTCCGGAGAGGCATATTCTGTCAGCAGCTCACACTGATTACAATAGTAATAATAATAACAACAATAGTAATAATATCATCAGCTTATTCCGTGGCTTCTGCCTGAAGTCAGTGACTACAGTCTTTGTAATAGAGTTGTCACAAGACAGTGAGTGCAGATGTCACCTCTGTGAGCTGTGGTGATGAGCTGTGGTGCAGACCATAACCTTCCTGCTTCAGAGGCACTGCCAGGCTGAGGGCAGTGTGCTTGCCTAGGACTGCTGCAGAGAGGGAGGAAAAGCATTGCTGAGGCAGCTTGCAGAGCTGGACGTGTAACCAGGTCACTTTACTTTTGGCAGCTTATTAAAGTGAGAGAGGAAGTCTGCAGTGTACACTGATGTGAGGTGGAGGGAGAAACAGGGATGGGGAGAGGACAGCGGAAATGTGCACATACAGACATACAAATAGGAAAAAAAGGAAGAGCTCTAATAATGAAGTGCATAAGACCTCTTCATATTAAAGAAGGATGAAGTCATTTCAAATTTAGGTCAGACAGCAAGAACCTGTCAGCAGTGTTGAGTTGTGTGTATATTTTATGCAGCTTTGCCGCCACTGTATCCTCTTGCCTTTCTATATGTACTTGCATCTTGAAGTCTCTGAATACTGAGGATGACAAACTCACGGGACATGATGGCAACAAAGTCACACCAATGTCTGCAGGAAGAAGAGTGGGGCCCCCACATTGTGAAAAAATTAACCTGAAGACTGAACTCCTCAGGGGCTGGGGAAGGTGACAGGTGTTGGTAAGCGTGGCATATGTGCACAGGAAAGGGGTCAGCCTGGCTAGAGGTGACATTTGGCTGCATCAGCTGTTTTAACTCAGCGGAGGATACGTAACTCTTGCCATATTGGAGCACAGCCATGTCCACTGCAGCCAGCATCCTGCCACTGACCGGAGCGAGTGCCAGATGCTTCAGAGGAAGGTGACACCCTTCCCTCTCACCTCAAATGATGAACACAGTTGATCATTGCATAGTCTCCTCCACAGGGCTCCGTGGGGCTGGACAGTGACTTCAGCCCATGATGAGCTTACAGCCTGGAACATGGAGATTAATGGATGTTGTCTTGGTCAGCATAACTGGAAAATGCCTTTTCACTGTATGAATATTTAACGTTTCCTGAATCTTATCACACTCATTGTCTCACAAGGCAAACAGAACACGGGCTATCTTTACCCCCTTACCAAGTCAGGGTCTCAGCAAGGATGTAGGATGTCAGAGTTACCACGCTGCTTAACAGAGTACATTTGATAGGCCATCAACTCAAAGGCACATAGGTTCCCCTCAAAGTGCAGTGCCAGCTGCACCTGGTGTGCCTGTCTGTGGTGTGGGCAGGAAAGGGGGGTGGCTGTGTTGGCAGCCTGGAACTTTGGGTCACCCAGCCTGAGGTCCAGGCAGTTCTAGCCTCTGTGCTCAAGTTTTTCATGCTTTGATTGGTTGAAGGGCAAACAGAGGTGAGCAAAAGAAGTGAAAGATCAGTATTATTTAAGGAATAAGAAGAAGTCCCTTATAGGCTCTGTCTTACAGTGGCAGGTAGCTT
This sequence comes from Neopelma chrysocephalum, assembly GCF_003984885.1. Taxonomy (NCBI): domain Eukaryota; kingdom Metazoa; phylum Chordata; class Aves; order Passeriformes; family Pipridae; genus Neopelma; species Neopelma chrysocephalum. The sequence goes on from NW_020897691.1 coordinate 7,803,954, forward strand.
TCTCCTGTTTCTGGTTTGGCATCTTGTGCTGTTGTCTTAAAATATATATACAAATAATAAACTGAGCAGTATAGTTTCCAGTGTGACTGTTATCTTCTTGACTCTTTTAAAAGAGTAAGAAATCAATATGCAGCATCTTTTCTGCTTACCTACTTTCAAATGACAGTTATTTGCTTTTCCTCTAAGAGGTAACAACGTGAAATGTGAGTACTCGGCAACCAGGGCTGCACCCAGAACAGTTCATCATTTACTCACAACAGGTTACACATTGTAAAATGATGGAACCAAACCCCCTGTTAACATTTAACCAGATCTTAACTCCACCCTGGCAGCACTTGGAAATCACCTCTTTAACAAATCTGCAGGTGTATTGCATTTCTGAACAGCTCTGGTATTTCCACTGTAGTGCACGAATATCCAGGAGGAGAAGGGGATACATTCACCCATGCGAGGTACAGGATTAAGCTTAAAAAATATAAGAATAACACAATTTCCAAAGAGCACTTTTGAAACTAAATATTAATTTCAACACTAAAAATGAAATAATATTCTGACAAGAATTCTGCTAATTTTCAAAGAAGTTTCATACTAATATAGTATGCAATAGAAGCTTCTGTTCCAGGAATACTGCCCTGCTCACAAACAGCACCAATACAGGTGGTCAGCACCAACCCGTGGTCAGCACCAACCCATGGTCAGCATCAATCCAACGTGACGGGGACTTCTGCTTTGGTCCAGCATCAAGCATACAGTGGCTGCTACCCTTTTGGATTGCAGCCAGCAGTGGAAAGCAAAAAGCTTATGTGAGAGGCTGTTCTTGGGGTATTTTTAAAGTCCTGACTTGAAACAGGATGTAGAAGATCACAAGGTGATCCTGTATAAGAGGTCTTTGACTCGTGTGATTTCTGGTGCAACGTCACAGATTAGGGATGTTTGAATAATTTGGTAAAGTAATGTTGGGTCCACAACACCTGGGTGCTCGTCCTCTGAGAATACGAATCTCTCTTTATTCACTCACTACGTGCTACACTGATATACTTTCTCTTAAAGTATCTGTTGCGACAAGGGCTGTGTACACTGGAGAAAACTCTGGTCTTTCAAGGGAACTCTTCCAGGCTGGATCCAACTCTAATCACATTCACTCCATGAGTAAGTATTTTCTAGGTCAGTTCCTCATTGTCTTTTACTTTTTGGTGTTCTGAAAATTTATTCTTTAGCCTTGTTACTTCATTCTCTCTGTGCATTTAGATATCTGTATGAGTCCACTAACCCTGAATATCCCCTGCTCATGAACAGGACAGCAGAGTTCTCTCTCTATTTTTTTAGCTGGTATCAGGAGGATACCAGATGTGAGCGTGGGTTTTGGATAAAATTAATGTTCTTTTCATCTGGCGAGAAGCAGAGTAGGGTTCTCTTTATGTATCACTAAGTTAAATGGAGGCTGGGAAAGTTAATATGATAATTATAGTACTGGATCAAGGCTATCTGGGACCAGCTACATCTGGTCTTCCATTTGTAAGATGCATGTAACTCACTCTGCTGCTGCTTCTCAGGAATTTTGTGGGGAGAAAAAGATTTATTAAGAATAAGTGTGTTCAGTGTTGAAAGAAGATATTTATTATTTTCAGACTGCAGAAGGACAAAGAGTCAGAAAATCCAAATTTGGTGTATAAAAGAAAATCCACGAAGATGCAATTTTGAAAACTTTGGCTCAATTGAGATGAACTTTTTAGGGTGTGATAGTCTTCAACCGTTTGCCCTCAGTCTGGATTTGAAGAAAACTACAATGAGCATAGGATCTGCCTATGCAAAAACAGAGTGCAAAGATGTGTTTGCAAACAATGACAGCTTGTGAACCATGCAGAGCACAGAGAGAAGCCCTGGCAGGGACCAGAGTGGCAGGGTGGATACCTTGGCTTTCCTGCTCCCTGGGATTTCCCAACATAGAAAGCAGAAGCAACCTGACCAACTGCGATTTGTCACAACAGGATGAGTGAGGGGATGAGCAACTTTCCCACTTCCATATGAGTGATAGATGCACATATACATAAGTATTTTCTAGCATGCGGGCTTGTGGGGCATTGCCAAAGGGAGCAAAGAGGAGGAGGAGAGCTGCAACCATATGGTGGCAGGCTGCTGAGAGCATAGATTTTAACAGGTGCTTCAGAAACCAGTTGTGCTTTAAACAACTGCTCTGCCTGCTGTACCAAGCACAGCCCTGAAAGTGGCCACCTTTTATTCCTGAGGCATGCAAATAGCTTGGCAGCTTCAAGAAAATGGGATGCGGTGAGTGAGTTGATACTGAATATGTCCAAGAGGTGATGATGCAGAGATGCAGCCCTTCTCCCTCATCCCTGCCCAGGGGGCTGGGGACAGACAGCAGCCCGGCGGAGCGACAGCTCTCTCTCCCAGTGTGATACCTCTTTATTGGTGCCAGCTGAGTCCTGAAATCTCTGCTTTGGAATGATGAAACACATTCTCATATATTGAGATGGGACAGCTCTAGGGCACAGCCACACTTGGCTCTATTTATTTCATTATATTTCATTTATTCTTTGGTGTTCACCCTACCAGAAATATAACAATTATCAGACAGATAGATTAAAAAACCAAGAATCTTGGCCTAAAGATTCAATAAAAATTGAGCTTAGCCATCTAGTAAGATCAAATGACCAAAAAGCTTCTTAATTAATTTTCCTTTCTGTCTTCTATTTAATTACATTAAAAATATTCTGGGTCCAGAAGTAGAGGATTTTTCCAAATCCTTTGGAAAAGACATGCATTTCCAGATCAACTAGAAAGAAATTTGTGGAGTCTTGTGTGGGGACTCATGTTTTTGTGGCTTACAGCCTGTATTTGCAGTTACAAAGATATGTCAGTATCTTGATACTGCAAGTGCCTATATCAGCAAAATTTCTGAAGCTCCTAAAATTTGTCTATTGTTGTGGATTTCTTTTTGTTTAAAAATTATAGTACAAACCCCCAAAGCCCAACGAAATGAAACAATGAAAACAGAAGTGACTAAGCCCCTCCCGCAAGAGGGATGCAGGAGCCCTGGTATGTCCTGGCATGCCAAGATGCTGTTGGACTGTGTCCCCTATTCCCATCAAATGAGTTCATTTAGTAAGTCTCCATCCTTTCAGGAGCGTATATTAATGCAAATTTATTTTGATCACTATCATTGCAAAACCAGATCTGCCTGCCAACAAATAGCAGCACTGTTCAAAAAAATTCCCTTGGTCCTGTGGCCTCCTGAACACAAAATCAGAAATCAGTGATCAGAAGAGAGGCAGAAAAATGGCATGTTTTCTCAGCATCATGAACCTGTGTCATCCTTGCCATCACAGTCACCTGGACGTTCCAGCCTTTCCTTTCTGGTAGTACTGATGTTCTTCAGGAAGGTGGCAGTCGGAGCATAATGTGATAAGACAGGATCACTGGCAATGTAAGGTCTTCTTGTTCCCATCCTCCTCTGCTTAAATCTTGTTGTTATAACTGTTATAATTAATTCAAAGAAAGACCTTAACTGCTCAAAGCTGTATTCACATTTTCCATCACTGAAATGCTTCAGGCCAGTGAAAGGCATTTCTGGGAAAGCAATACCCCAGGATATCTCTCGGCAATAAATTATCCTTTCTCCACTCCCCCTCCCCACTCATTTCATTTAAAAGTGAAGGGTGATGAGTTTTATTAGGCCCCCTCTTGTCATCACAATCTGTGATTTGCAGTCCCAGGGCTAGATTTCTCTTCCTTTTTTTCTCCCAGCACCACAAGATCACGTTACATTAGATGGCAAGGTCTGCCAGGTCACAGCCCCGGTCACTGTCACCCACTTCCTATTTCCTGCAAAATCTATATGTAGGAACATTTTCCCTTCATCTATGTGACTGAAATAAAAAAAAAAAGAAAAAAAATGACCAGAAGGTTTTCCTGTGCTAAGACTGGTAAACAAACACACTTGCTGTGTTTATGTGTGTATTGATGTACACGGCTCTACCGATGAGACAGATGGAAAGAAAACCTGAAAGAGAAAGAAGGGAAAGTGGTTAAATCTGGGTATCTGGAAAACACATTTCCCACTCTGGTACCACTTGTCACCACCTCTCAAGCAAGCCATCACCCTGACAGAAACGTACTGCTGTTCAGCAGCATTCCCCACACTGCCTAGGTGCACAGTGAGTTGGTCCAGCTGCCACTCCAGGATTTGTCAATTATTAAGCTCAAAACAAAGTTAAACAAACACTGACTGAAGCATCAGGGCCAGCAAGAAAGCAGAATCCATGCTTTCGAAAAACATTTATGATGTGAGACCCATAGGGACTCAGGAGGATTCTCAGAGAGTGACATTTATGTCCAGGTCCTTGCAAGTATATGAATGAATAAATATTGTATTTATTTAAATTGTCAGATGGCACATACACCCAAATCTTCAACCTGTGCACAGCTGGGCAGACAAAGAGCCAGGAGCCACTCTGGCCTGCAGGCCTGTACATGGAGGAGCACTGCGTGGTGTCAGTGGAGGGATGAGCCAGCGTCTCCACCTCCTTCCCTGAGCAAACACTCACGGCTGTGGAAACACGGGCAAGTGACAAAAAAGACTTAGGACTGGCCAGGAGAATCCAAAATATTAGACATTTTTGCTCCCAAGTGACTTAACCAGCAAGTTATAAATTACAATCACTGCAGGGGAATCATCAAGGGTATCACTGCAGTTTCCGTTCTGGAAAACAAAGACGGTTCCCCTCAGGGGAGTGGAAGAACCAAATAATTTTCTTTCTTCTGTGTTTCTTGCATTAAACCTCCATAAGCTGCCTGTCTTCTGTGCTAACATACCGCACAGCCAGATTTGAAATAGAGGGCTGACTTTATCAGATTCTGCAGGTTACCTCATTCTCCTTTATAGAATCAGTAACAGGAAGGAATTTTCTTTCTCTGTTTAGGAAGTGAACCTAAAATTGCTTTTCCTCAGGTTTCTGGTTTAGCTGAATGGTATTTTCCAGTAGGAAACACCAATTGTTAGATGTAAGAGAATGGGGTCCCTTCCTCTGGAAGGGCAATGGACGTGGCTGTACTAGCATCTGGAGTGAAGGGATGGGAGGCACAGAAATTTTCCTCTTATGAATTATTAGCAGCACAAAAAAGAGATGCAGTAGAAGTTGAACCACATGTTTACCCAGTGTCTGAGGCAAAACCTAAATGGTGTAGACCTTCAATATGGCAATGTTGTGTGTTTGAATGTTTGGCATTTACATTGTAAATCATACCATATTCCGTATTTTTCCTAAAGGTTCATCTTGCCTCAAAGTCTCTCTCCTGAAGCAATATTAACAAGTAGATATATCTGACTTCCTTTTGAAGGTAAGCTTCCAAGTCCTAAGACCAAAAAGAAATTTGAATACATGAATCTTGAAAGTTCTTTAAGTATATGAGGTGTAGAAGAGTGTACCATACACGAGGACAGCCATGAGAAATCAGCCCTGAGGTATTCAAATGGGACAAGGAATGAGATGAAGCAAAAGAAAGGAAGTTGCCTGAAGGGAAAATATGTGGAGCTTCAAGGAGAAAGACAAGAGAGACTTGACCTTACCCCATGGTGCCAATGAGAGTCTGGAAGATTCACATGGGGAGTGATATGTCTGAGGAGAAGGAAAAGATGGTGCTGGTAGAGACAATCTGTGTGAAGTACTTCCAGCACAGACAGGAGTAAATGGCAAAGCAAATGTTAATAGATGTCTGGGTGGGACATCACAGTGAGCACAGGAAGGAAAGCAAATACAGTGTTGGGAAGGAAGGAAATACCTGATAGTCTCCAATAGCAAACCAGGGTAATGAAAAGGGAGAAGACAGTGGAGGTGCAAAAGGAGGTGGCGGTGATAGACACAAATGGAGCATTGCAAAGGACAGCATTCAGTGTCTGTCATTCTGGCTCTGCACAGCTAGACAGAAGGGTGAAGGAACAGACAGAAGTGTTGAATACAATACAAAAGGAGAAACCTTGATAGGGAAGTAAGTTGGTCAACATATGGTTGCTTTCACAGCTCAAGGTGTAACTGAAGTCATCTTAGAGAAGGTAGAGAAATAAAAAAAGATCACATGCCAAGTCGACAATAAACTCAAAAAGCAGAAGCAAAGGTGGTGTCTGTCAACAATCAGCAAAAGGAAGAGGAGATCCCAGAGAATGTAAAGATCTCAGGAGGTGAAACCACGGTGTCCTGAAATGAAATACTAAGATGAATGGCCGTAAACCGGTTTCTCTCAGCTAAATCTGTCACACAGTTGCAGAATAGTCTCCCCTCACTACACAAATGCTCCAAAACCCAAGGGATTTGGTTTCAGTGGCAGACCATTGGTGTGCTGCTCTGACATTAACTGCAGGAAAAAAAATAAAAATTGATGGAAGTATTCTGGCCTGGGACTCAGTTGAGAACAACTGGTTGTCACAGCACACGTTCAAAGGGTGAGGAAACTGTAGCTTTTCTTATGTAGGGTATGAAAAGGGAGGTAGCAGGGTGTCTGACCCCTGCCTGGAAGAGCAGGGCCTCTGTCAGCCAGGCAGTCATATTTACAAGGAGTCTCAGATAACAAAACACAACATGGCAGGTAGAAAAACAGCATAGGAAAAAAGCAAAGGTGGCCCAAGTAGACACTGAGCAAGGACAGTAACACTTCAGATTGTATGTCACTGTTAAGAAACAGCAGAACTTTACACAGTTTGCTCAATGGTCCTTGTGGGTCCCTTCCAACTCAGAATAGTCTGTGATATGTCTGTGACAACTTATAGCTTTTAAACCTGTCTACCCATGGTGAGCCACTTGCATGTGTCTGACCAAATATTGTACAGTATCTTGACAGGTGACTTAGCCTGGACCCTCTCTGATTAAGAGCCACCAGCTACAGCACATTCCCAATTAGGGCAGATGTGGGAGAAGGAGGCAGTGCTTTGTTTCAACAGGCTCATCCTCACCAGCCCTGCAGTGCCAGCAGGAGGGTTTCCAGCCTACCTTTTCATTTGGGCTTCTTTCACTCTTCCCCCTTCTCCCTTCTCTGGTGTCTTAGCTCCTTCTCTTCCTAGCTGACCTTGACCCCACAGGACAGCTGATGAGCAGCAGCAAGGCTGCCCAATGGTGAAAAGATGCTTGATCCGAGAGGTCAGGGCAGAGCAGCAGTCTCAAAGGTCATATTGCAAGTGGGTTACCCTTCATCCATGACTACCTTCTTGCTAGTTATACCCAACTAGCATGAACAAGCATGAATGTAAGTGGTGAGGAACTGTCTCCTGGTATGGCTGACCTTCAGTATTTAATGGGCTTAAAGTTTGCTGGGAGGTGTCTTTGTGAGCTACCACCACCACCTAGGTGATAAGCAGACACCTCAGGGAAAAGTGGTGCCTATTGCAGGAGCTGTTGGCACCCTTGGGGACCACAGCTGTGACACTGGCACAGCTGGTGACTTTGCCGTGCTCTTCTCCATGGCACCAAGAAGCCAGCTTGCAGTAGGACTTATGTCTCTCAGCGAGTTTTGCCTGGCTGTCTCAGAGGGGAATTAATTCCAGGGTTTTGTTGCCTTTTCTGAAGCAGTTTTTCTACTCTGAGTGTATGAAGTATTTGAAGTGAGTCTGATTTCCCTGATTTCCCAAGGAGAATGAAGGGAAGCCTCAAGGAGAGGCAGAAAATTGAAGATTTAATGACTTATAGATGCTCTGCTTGGCCTCCTGCTCTCTGGTAAGATTAAAAGTTTGATGTGCTTCCTATGTATATCACGGGTGGATTTTTGTTTTATTTGAACAGAGCAATGCTGGCCCTGTAAGACCTGTGACTCTGTTTCTTTTGCTGGGCAATGCGCTGTACGGAACAAGGGTTCACAAGTCAGGCCTTTCTGTGGGTCAAAGGGCAAAGAAATGTGGACAAAATACTTTAAAAAGTAGACTTCAGAGTGGTGCATGAAACATTAAAATCTGATTGAAAATCATGTACAGCTGTGAATGTCTCCTCTTCTGCACAAGCAAACACTTCAGAGTCTCCAAAAAGTAGGGGATGGGAAAAGAGTTCAGACTGATAAACTACCAGAAGATATATTGATAAACAAATTTCCCCTAAATCCCTGCCAGGCTGGAGTGCCATGGACATTTGAGGATACCTGTTTTCTTTCTTATAATGAATTTTTAAAATGCTAACTCTCCTTTCATTCTTTCCACTGCCCCATAAAGGGCAAAAATATTGTCAGAAAGAACTAGATCAAAATGTTTGGATGAGCATTCGTGTTTAGGTTCCCTAGTCTAGAATTCATATAAAACACCAGTAAAACTTAAGTTGGTAAAATTTCTGGCCTGAAAACACACAACTCTCTGAGAGAGCACTCTCAGACCTACTGAGTTTCTTTTGGACTGGTTGTGGACATCCTTCTGTCTCATGCCAAGGTCCATTGTCGTGGCTTTGACTTTCATATTGGAAATACAGTCTTTTCACTCACATTCTGTCAAGTAAGTGAGGTCTAAATATCTCCACATATAATTACCTCTAAAGTGAAAGCACATCTATAAAATTATAAGAGATCAAACTTCATTAAAGTTTTTAAATGCACGAGTATTTAAAAGCCTTTCATAAAAACTTCTAAAAACTCTTCCTTGAAGATTATTTCTTCTCCTAAAATTAAATTTTAATTTCTTACAGCAAACAGGGCAAAAGAATGGAGTTTTATTTGGTGCAGATGTTCACCTCAAATTAAACTGGGTTCATAAACTTCTGAAATATGTAATGAACCTGATCCAAGTTTACCGTTTATATTGTTATCCGATATTAGCAAAATTAAACCTGTCTTCAGTGTGAAAGGTAGCTGAAGGTTCAACTTTTAAGCTTACAAAGCATCAATAGACAGAAAAGTTGATGGTATTACATAGAAACTGAGCCCCATGCTTGTGATTCAAAACATGCTGGGCCATTCACCTCTGAATTTAAAGTGAACTTTAAGCACTTCTTTGGTGCTTAAAGAGCAAACAAGGAGCACCACAAAGATCACAAATAGGTTTAAAGTTACACGTGGTTTAGCTAACTGTTGGATCTTGGATCAACTAAGCATGCCGGTACATGAAATCCACCCAGGAGGATCTCTGTGAACACTTCAGCATCCCCTATCTGTCTACTGTGGTGGCATTTTAAAAGTTCAAGTATAGATGTAGGTATAAATAGGTGTCGCTGTTAGGATGGATGTGACACAGAATGTCCAGTAGAAAGTTTATTGGAAAGAAAGAGAAGCCCCCGAGCTGCAGTTTGCAGCCCCTTAAATACAGCTCTTTATGCATACGTATATTACACAGATAGGTCAATTCAAATACACAAACCATAATTCTTACAGCTGATAGGTGGACTTTCTTAGTTCTACTTTCTCATAACATCTCTGCACATCTGTTCTTGTTTTCCTTTAATGTTTATATTTTTCTCAGTCACTCTGTTCAAAATAAGTCCTTGTTCTCATGGGACAGTGTTCTTATTCTCACGGGACAGCTCTCTCCTGGTGTTTTTCTCCTCTCTCAGGGTGCATGTTGTCAGGACAAAGGCCTCCATTCTCAGTCAGCCTTTTGTTCCATATCAGGGGTCTCAGTTCAGTCAAGATTCCCCACAAATAGGTAAGAAAGAATTAGATTTTTTTCCTATTTCCACTTAGGTTGAATCTAGTAACGGCTTGTGTTTCATCTAGAGAAGCCTGCAGAGAACTTTTTCATCTTTTCCACTCTGAAAACATTCTCCTGGTACTGGAGATAGAACAGCTGTAGGCTCTCACAAGGTCTCTTGGTTTCCTGACCCAACCAGACACAGACGAGTCTTTACCAACTACCTGTCACATTAACAGATGGCTAAAAAGTGGCTGATTTGCCCCAGCTCTTTGCTCTCTGTAGTTGAGCACAAGTGACTGGAGTCAAGATATGAATGAAAGTGTGGTACTGGGTGATTGGGTTGTGTTTGTAGTTGTGAGAGAAGGGGAGGGCAGAGCTGTTTAGGCACATGCACACATGCATCTGCTGTTTAGGCAAAAGTTAAAGCAGAACTATAGAAGTTATTCAGCTCCATGCAGGCTTCAAGGGTAAGATATCATTTAGACCTGTCAAGCAGCAAGCAGAAAAGACTTTTGTTCCTAATGTCTAAAGCTAGGGAAATAGGACATTTTTTCCCATCAGTGCTGCAATAATCCACCGTGCAAGGCAGGGTTAAATTTTCTCTTTCATCACATGCCAGTCACTCCAAGTGTTGTTAACATCTGAAATAAAATCTGAGTGTCTCTCCAGCTAGTGTGATGCTCTGGGCCTCTCTTTTTTCTTTGAGTCTCCATCCCCCTGGACATGTCATCACATTGAATATGTATTATTTAAGTTGACCTGTGGGAGAAGCAGTGACTGTGTCATGTACTAGTGGCCATATTTTTAGGCAGATTACCTACCAGGTTTCTACCTTGGCCACTGGCATATTGCCTGAGAGCATAACCGTAATGAGCAGATTTGCACCTGCCTCTGTAAAATTTTATTACTAATTTGCTATTTTTATTTACTCTCTCTAATGCCCCTCTTGTACTGCAGGATGCTCTAAAGCTCCAGGGAAGCTCACTGACCTCACATTGTGACTCCAGAACATGCATGTACCAATCTCCCCTGATGCCTTAAAGCCCCTAATGTTTTTTTATTTTTCTACCTTATAAGTTTTATAGGTAATAGAAGTAGATTTTAGAAACAACCCTTTTCTCCCTCCTCCCCTAGCACCCCTTAGTTTATACATTCCTTAATCCTCTTACCCCATTCCATACTCCCCATATCAACCCTACCCCCGTATCCAGTAGAAGATGTTTAGTCTCTTGTCAAGGCAAGCCTGTCTTGTTTGGGGAACGCTTGTATCTTGGCTTAAACCGCAGGACAGAGTCAAAGAACTGGGTGACTCTGCTCTCTGTACCCCGAAGATGATGAAGGATGATGAAGAGAGGGTCCCAATTAGCACCCCAGACCCAGGAGGGGGGCCAGGGGGTAGACCAGGCCAAAAGTTATAGGGTGGACACACTTGGGATTGGCCAGATATTGTTATAAATGTAACATCTTGGGCACAGCCCGGGGTGCGCGTCGTGTAACATCTCTTGCCTTGGCACGATTAAATCCTTTCCTTATCTCACCCCAACTAACGGCTCCTGGATTTTTTCTAAGCACCAGCTGAGCAGGCATCACCCCACTACAAAAAAGGCTGGGAAATAACATCTTGGGTTTTATTCCTCCTTAAAAGAATGCTGATATGCCTCACTGGCATTTTTGTATTAACCTGGAAACAGAATCCAGACTTGGATAAAGAGATCTTTTTCTCTTTCATGACTGTTCTCATCAGAGGTTATTTATGCCATATAAGTCTGTGGAAGACAAAAATATTTCTTCAAGAGGAAACCTAAACAGACAAAGGAACAGGTAGAGTAGTCAGAAACCAAGTGTTTTGAAGCATCCTTGCAGTAGTGGAAGCACGGGTCCCAGGAAGCTCCACCTTGTGGTTTTGGATTAGGATATGTCTCATTTTGTTTCATTATAGTAATGCTTCCTACTGCTGTGCTCCATGGACGTAGTCAAACGAGAGGAAGATACAGGTTCAGCTTCTTTTTTCCTCGCAAGACTTGGAGGATCTTACCCCATTTGCCTGATGACTGCTACTTTTGCCAAAGTTCTGGAGAGAAAGCTTGTATCTCCCTGAACAACAGGCTTTTCTTAGGCTTTGGCTAGAATTTGAGTAAATGTATGCTATCTACAAACCAGTGCAGTTTACAGAAATACCTATTAGCTTCAAGAGGACCAGCCAATAAACGCAAATTACGAAATATCACCCAAAAGATATCTGATTGATAACCCACTGAGAACTAATTTTACTGCTAGTCCTGTGAAAGAACAGTACTTTCCCACCGTGGACTAACATCACCTTGCTATGAAGTTTCTTCAAAGCAAATGAGTTCTCAAGCTTCTTCCACTGCTTTCTCAAATTTATTTCAGGTTCTAGCTTCAATTCTGAGTTCCTCCAAACCTTTCTTTGATCAGGTCTCACATTACTGTGAAAGTGTTTGATACTGGAAGGGTTTGCTTTAATAAGAGTGGAAGAAGCTGAAGCAGCAGAGTCCACATCCTGGCTTTGTCTGCTCAAGCATGGGCAAAGCTGGCCATCAGTGTGCCAGTGGCTCTGGGGCCTGCTGGACTTCTGGTGATGATATGGGCATGAGGATAGAGAAAGATGGAAGTGTAGATTGGTCTAGGGCAGAGAAATACATTCAGAAGGTAATAAAGTTCTTAGGCATTATCATCATTCTGCCATGCCAGTGGTGTTAAGAAGGCCATATGAAGTCAGGGTACTTACCTCTGTCCACTCTCTTGGGACCTAAGGCTCAATTCATAGCCATCTAACTCCAAGAAGCACTTCTTCACCTTCTGAGTCCCAGCATCTGCCACAAGGTTTCCAGTGGGTGAGATATTCTCCTGCACAAGCAGTTCAGCATAGATTTTGGAGTCTCTTAGAAGTCAGCAGAAATGGAGCAAGTAACCTCAGCTGGAAGCTTGGCCTTCTGTTCCTAATAAATCATAACCAATGAGTTCAGCAAAAGTGTTTCTATGTTGTCTGTTTCTGTGATTAACTTCTCTTACAAGTCAACACTCAAGTCAAGGCAACAAAAGGCTGGAAACAACACTCAGGTATGAAGATGACCTTGGGAGGTAGGATTATGGGGAGGGAAATGGGGGCCAGGGAAGAGAGGAAGATTTTTTGAAGAAGAAACTTTGGATAGATGGAAGTCTATGCCATGAAGAGGTGTTTTAGATCTCAAAACACAGAAGACGAAGTAAATAAAAAGTTAGATCTTTGCAAAATTGTACAGTTATGTCAAATAAAGTTGGTTACTTAATTGTTAATTCAGTTTCAGAGGACTTGTCATCACTTGAGATCTTCTAACAAAATACATCCTTTTAGTTGCAGTCTCTGAAATTTGAGAAGAAGACGTTTGAAAGACAACCTAAAAACTTTGCAACAAATTAAGGAATTTTTTATATTTTTACCTGTGTAACTGAAGAAGCCAGGATTGATAGACTAAGATCAATGTTCATCAGGCATTCACAAGTAAATCTAAAGCAGTAAATAAATATGTTTAATTTCCGAGAGTTCCCAATAACATGATAGTTTAATGCAAAATACAAAAGCAGATTGAAGAAACTGAAACCAGAGTATTTCAACAAGGAAAGAGCACATACATTCTGATCTTATCCATTAAAAATAGATAAAAAAGAAGAAGGAATTAGGGAAAGACATTGCCAGGAAGGAAGTTAAGAAGGCAAGAGTAGAACTAGGACATAGCACCCCTACGTTATTTATAAAGGGGAAGACTTGGAAATCCGAAAGAAGGACTGCAGTAGGCTATTGCAGACAAAATTAAACAAAGATCACTTCTTTCCCAAAAAATTGCCAGTCAAATGCCAGCTACTGAAAATGATGAAAACAAAAATGATTAATGGGACAAGAAATATGGACATTTCCTGTTTCTTTGGTGTAGAGCATTACAAAATCAAAGTAAAACTAAACTGTACCCTCCCAAGCATATTCAGAGTATTTAATGGTTTTATCTGGATAAAACAGGCCCAGACAAAAAGGGAAAAACCAATCTTAAACATAACCCATTACCACACCTCCTAATTAGTAATGACCTGCCAAAATATTTTGACTCTTTTTGTGGTCTTCTTCCTTTTCTAATGTCAAATGGGATAGAGCAAGATCACTGAAGTATTCTGGGGGTCTGAGTCCTTGACTGCTCATTTCCTATCCCTGCCTCCAACTTTCTCTGATGTTGCAGAATTGATATGTCCTCTTTGATTCTGGTTAGTATAAATGGGGAGAAAAATAACATTTACTTACCCCAGATAGGTGTCAGGACCTGTAACTCTAGTGAAATGTGAGTGTTTCTGAACAGACAGTGTGGACATAATGAAATATAATAGAAAACACAGGTAATTAGAAAAACATTTTCAAGTGTTGGTGCTGATGCTTAGCATTTCAAGATATTAGTTAAACAGAAATTTATTTAGACATTGAAGTCAATGGACAATCGAAGTTCTCATCACATTGTATAAGAGACCGTTTACTTACGTGCCTCACCAGAGATGGTGTCTGTTTCAAAATTCTGGCCTTGGCTATGAGTCAAATTTTGTTATACCTACTTTTTTAGCACAGGGAGATTCTATGGTTAGCTCTGACTACTATTATCCATGACTGTTAGTCTATAACTTGGTGTTCTTACAAAAAAATTAATTTTATAAGAGAGCTGAAGAAATCGGCTATTTTTGCTTGGCAAAACAATGGCTGAGAGGGCACGGGACTGCTGAGTGCAAATACATCAAGAGGCAGTAAACCTGAAGGAGGTGAAAAAAGCTATTTAAGCTAAAAAGTAACTTTGGCACATGAACAAACAAATGCTAACTGGCCATGAATAAAATTTACAAAAGTAGAAGCAGGTTGCCAATGATCCAAACAATGAGGAGGGACCTTTCCAAGAGAAGAAATGCAAGCATGGTACTTAAGCATTTTTAAGAAGGAGTTTAACTAGCTCTGAAAGGGAATAAGGAGATTCAGCTTGTTGCTGTGGCTAAGCAGAAAGGCCTGGGATGACTTCTGTGTCAGGTTGGTATTCGGGTGAATAACCTCTTTCTCCTGTCTTCTTGCAACCTATTTTACATCAACAAAGACTGTAAGTCCAGTAGTAGAGAGCAAAGTGAGGAGGTGGCATAGCATGAGTCAGTCAGGTCTCTTTTCTTGAAATACAGGAAACTGATAATTTAGTCAATGCTACAGTGTGAACCCTCATCCAGGTTCCCCTTGTGATGCTGGAGAACTGGAGTAATGTCCAGCATCAAATCGGAAGGTAGCCATTCATTTTTATCAGTTAATACTCTCCTATTTTCCATATTTAGATGACATTTAAAGAAAAATGCCCTACATTTCATACACAACAAAAAGACAAGATCATCTAAGAACGCTTTGTCCTCATGAAGCCAAATACACTGAGAAAGACATGATCATTCCAACACCTAAATAACTAATCTTCAGTTAAACTAGTGTTGATTATTAAACTGAACACCTGTCTGCAAACCTTACAAGGGTCTGGGTCTGTAGGACCTCTGATCTTTTGACTGGCAACTGATATAGCTTTCCATCTCTGAAGAGTACTTCCCTTTAAGAGATTCCACAATATTGCTGAAGTGTTTATTCTGTTTCCTGGCTTGACTTTTATTTTGTCACAGTAAAAGCTCTTTAATCACATGTACTCTTTTGTTACATATAAAAAAGATAGCAACAACTTCTACTGCGTCAAGTGAAATTGCACCAGGTAAAAATGAAAGACCTTCTAAAAAGTAGAGTTTGGAGTTTTGATATTTAATGTGACACATCTGTTATTCCACTCTTTCCAAAATTATGGACCTACCTGCTTGCACTGAAAAAATAATCAGATCCGAAATGTGAAGATCAAACTGAATATACAAAGCTATTTTCCAGCTTTTTTCCAAAACTGCTAGATAGACTGCTAAGTCTCAAGTATCTCATACATCACCATTTGCTTTACTGTCAAAGTTCTAACTGGACAGTTAATTCATTTTCTCAGCAAGAGGACAAACAGACCACATTCCCCATCACTTGAGGATTCTCCCATGAGAATGTTACCTGCAACTTACATGTTATATTGTCATTTTTTTTGCCATTTTCCTGCCCCTCATATGACAGACAAGCCAGTTTTGTGTCGAACAATACATGGCCTGAGTCTTCATTCCTCAGAGGAGCAACTCTCCTACCACCTTCAGACAAAATCTTGTGGAACAGTCACGCAACACATTGCTCAGGTATTAGTGCCCAGCAACTTGCCTCAGGAAACAAGCAGCAAAGATCCCAGTCTCAACATCATCACGAGGAAGATCTTTTTGCTGTCCTGTGAGCAGGTGTTGATTAACCTCATTTCCTGGGTGCAGACTGTGCAGACAGCCTTTATGTCCTGGGAAGTGATCCATGCACAAATCCCTCACTTCTCAGGGCCATTATCATCAACTCTTCCTCTTTGCTGATCCTTTGGAAAGGGGATAATTTTTCCCAGGCTGTTCATTACTGTGAACAAGAAGAGGAGGGTCAGGAACAGCAGCCATAGTTTGACAAATGACCCTTAGTAACAGATTAAACAAATGGTAAAAATTAGCTGTGCTACAAACTCCCTTAACTCCCTCTCTGTTCACTTCTGCACAAGCGCCTTCCTTCCCACCGGCATCTATATAATAGGCTGAAAGAGTTCTTCTCAGGGTCCTTAATTAGCAGGAACACATTAATGGAGAGGAAGGATGACCAAAGCACACACAGTTAGTCACTGGATATAATTGTAATTCAGGACAGATTCGGTGACTAATTGATTCGCCAGTCCAGCATCGCCCAGGTACCAACAGGAATGCCCAGCATGGGAGGGCTCCCCCCCCCCCCCAGTAATCACTTTCACACCAAAAACTGTGCCACAATGACTTATATCAACAAAAACAACCAGTGTGTGCAGATGAGTCAATTGTTAACTTACCCCACTCAATGGATCCTCACAACCTCTGGAAAAGAAAAGGTACAGAGCTCATGCAGACCTTCCAGCTCCCATTTGGAGCTGAGGAGGTAGCTAGGGTTACAACCTGATCAGTCAGTTTTGGAGCACAGGACTGGCCAAATTCCTCTTAACTCTGTCAGACATTTTTAAAAAATGTCTGTAGCAATATATTCATGCCTGGAGCTTGAACACAAAAATAGTGTCTCTGCATAGATTAGTAAAGGCAGAGAAAATAGACCTCTCTCCTTATCCTACGTGGTCATTCTTATAAGCTGATTTTGGAGGCTTTGGAGACACCTTTACCTTCCTGCTCATCCTGTCTCATCGTGTCCTCATACAACCATCCAGCTGGCAGTGAAACCTGGCATTGGGGCATGATCCTTTGTATCCTTTGCATGATCATGCTGACTTCTCATTTTTTTCTAGGCTTCACCTGAAAAGGGCCAATTTGTCTCCTGCTGTTGATTTATGTTAGTCTTCTATTGCATTTAATGATAGTATTTACATGGAAGTAGTCAATGGGGTCAAGCTGTCTTCAATTGTCTTTTCAGTTTTGACGAAGGTCATCAAGTTCTGCCCTATTGTTAAATAGGTGCATCTTTTAACCTCACTAGAGACTGACCTCTTTCTTTCAGCAAGTCCCTTGTTTGAAGGCAAATCCCTTGAACTAAAACTCTCCTCCTCATTCTGTGGGGGAGATTTTGACTCTGATGAGTCGCTTTTCCAATATGCAGGGGTCTTCTCCTGGGGCAATCATAGATCTTGACACAGGGTGTGATGCAAAATGTAGCCCAGTGAAGAGTGCTTGACCTATGGGAGACATTAGATTATACCTGTGTCTCATTTCTGAATGACCATGACTAAGACCACTTAACCATGCTTTAACCTGTCTCCCATTATTGTAGTAAATCCCAACCAGTTCTCCCATACCACAAAGCATATCAAACATGGAAAAACTGAAGCTACAGAGTTGCTCTTATTATACTTCTGTGCCTTTTAGTTTTTGCCAACAAAAGGTCACTGCGTCATCTGCTGATTTTCTAAATGGAATAATTGTCTGTCTTTATTTCCTAATTTTCCTTCACAGTAATGGAGATTAGTCTGAATTGGTCTCTGCACTTCACAGGAAAACTTGCATTTTAAATCATCTGCCTGAAGTACAGATTTGGAGAATGAAGGTGAAAGAGTTTATCTTGCGGTCAGCCAAGCATACAGAAGAAAATTCACAGTCAAAAAAGACAGTATGGAGCCTCAGTAGTGTCCAATTTTCTGTGTGTGGTGTTTGTCAAACTGTTACATTTTCAGTGAAGTGTTTGGAAGATCCCTTTGGGCCAAAGCTGCTTCACTGTCTCCCAGTGTAATCTCCTTTTGCCATACCATTACTGGCATGGATCTTTCAATAATAAACACTGATGCCTAGTAAGTGTGTTGCAAAGGACTCCTTGTGATAAGTCTGGAAATTTTATTCATAAAACTTTGAACTGCATCAGGTTACTGGAATCAGTCTCCATCCATAAAATGACATCTGAAATACCTGGATGCCAGACACTGAATCTTTGCATGAAATGTCCTCCTTTTCCAGTTTTACTTTGATCTACAAGTAACATGTCAACATGTAACTTGTGTTGCGGAAGAAATCTACAGGCCAGATTTCTTCATCAAGTCAGATGATATCAATAGTTTCAATATGTGAATGTCATCAACCATAGCCTATGTAGAAGCAGGACATTTGTGCAGGCGTATATACACACAAGCACATGCAAGTGCACAGGTGTGCACATACATACACACTGTAAGGAACAGGGGATATGTCTAGAATTCTAGAAAAATCTTCTTCATTTTGCCTTAAAAATCCCTAAGTGTGGATACGCAAGAGTAGGTTTACCCTGGGCACCCCTAATGTTTCTTTTCTCAACATGGAGTCCAGATGGTAACCAGAGAAGTCTGAGGACAATGGTGCAAAGAAAGGGCCCGGACAATGCCTGACCTCCTATCACAGGCCAGCCCTGACACCAGCACACCTCTAGAAACACGACCAGCCTGAGACACACTGTCCTGAGAGCCACTTGCCCTCTGTCCTTCACTGCCAAGTCAAGGAAAGAGGAGATCTCAGCAAGATTTCCTTTCAGCTCATGGAAATAGAGCTGTAGAGAGCACACACAACCATCTTGTAAATAACTACCTATTGCAAGTAACACCTCATTTGTAAAATGAAATGACCGAGTCTTTTAAAAATGATGCAGGTTTGACTCCTCACAAAAGCACAAGGGGAACATTTTGCAGTGAAGAATGAAAATCTGCCAGTCTGCTAGGTGAAATCCCCGAAAGATTGACTCGTTGGACTCTGTCTGTGTAGCCTAGCTTAATTATTTATCCAAGGTCATGAAGTAGGATTTCAGTAGACCATCAACCCCATTACCCTCCTGAATAAAGACTTGATTTCTCATTTAAGAGCCAGAAAATAGTTCATTTCAATTAGAAGTGGTTCAAGGAATACTGCTGTTTACACAGGGCTCTATTTTTGCACATATAGATGATTAAATCATCAGTTTTGTTTGACATTAGTAATGCAAATAACAGTGTGGGTCTGAGTCACCACTAACCCAACAGTGTTTCAGGAAAACTGTAGTCAAGCCTGTCCTGAATGCTTACCTCCATGTGATGTTGGCGTATTGCCTTGGGGCATTCAGACTTACTGAAGGCTGTTGGGCTCATCACAGTGACCCTGTCTGAGGCATTACAGCCTACACAGCCTGCTAACAGTTCAGAGGAGACTGCCTTCTTCCAGCATGGTCTTTTGCCTGCTTACATCAAGAGTATAACTCTGATTTTGCATAATGGGCCAATTGGTCAGCTGTGTAAATTTTACCTCCCTTTGAGTCATTGGTTGTACTGACTAACTCCAGTGATGGGGTATCCGCCACCTCTCTGGGCAACCTGCTCCAATATTTCACCATCCACATTGCAAAAAATTTCTTCCTTATATCTCATCTAAATCTAACCTCCTTTAGTTTGAAATCATTACACCATGTTCCATTGCAAGAGGCTCTGCTAAAAATTTTGTCCTCATGTTTCTTGTTGGGTTGTTCAACACGAGTACAGAAGGGACTCTGATGTGCTGTGTTCAGGCTCTAGGTCCTGTGATCCCCTAAGCTGGACAGCATTCATGTCCACACTTGTTTGATGTAATTGTTGTGGGCGAGGCAAGTACTTTTAGTGTGAAGTTTGGGGCTGTCAACGGGTTGCAGATAGTCAAGTAAGTTTGCTATAGTTGTGGTCAGAGATTTCTGTTGCTCTTCTGAGATTAAATCTGTCCTTAGTAAAGTGGTCCAGGGAAAGGAATTGCCTCAAAAAGGGCCAAGTTTCCAAAGAAGTAAGGAACCAAGAACTGAGTCATCACCCATTGCAAAGCCAAGTAACATTACTCCAAAGTTTTATCAGGAAAAACACTTAGAATAATAGAATCATTTAGGATTGAAAAGACCCTTAAGTCCAACACACACTGCCTTCTTTTTCACTTCTAAGGATGAAGCTGACACAAACACGTTTATTTCATTGAATTAGCATAAATTGCAAACTTCTTTAGTTGTGCAAGCCAAGAATCTCTCAAGACTATTACCCAGTAAGATTTCCAAAACATTGCTCTGAAGTTTGAAAATCTGTGAGAATAGCCTTTTTTCCCCAGCATTTTGGAGGTCTTCCTTCAAGTCAAAAACAGAAGCACAGAGAGCTTAAAATGAGGTGGAGAATTACAGCAAAGTGGGAGTCAAATGGGAACTTTCTAAAAGTACGGTATGAGTTTGCTGATGAAATGGGCAGAACTAGCTTGTTTTTCACAGAACCTGGCCCTATCTGGGTCTCTTTCCATGCTGGTGAGAGGTGAGGATGGTGTGCAGAATTCAGTCCTGCCTCTTTACAGAGATCCCGTAGAGGCAATCTCATTCTGCATGGAAAGACCAGCTGTTAACAGCTCTGTGAGGTCTGAGCTTCAGAGAGTTAACTCATAGCTCACCTCTGAATTTGACCCTATGAACTAACACAGCAGCTTCCTTCAAACCCTTCTAGTATCTCTTTGATCAAAATGTTTTAAAACAAGATATCAGAACAAAAGTATGGTTAAAAACTAAGTGGTTTGCAGGGAGTTTTGTCTACCACTGCAAAACAAGAAACTCTAAGTAAATATTTACAGTCTGCTCATTAGGAGTTTAGACACAAACCTACTAGAGCTATTTACAATCTGCTCCTAAGGAGTTTAGATATACACTAATATCAGCACTCAAGAATAAGTCACTCTTCCTACTCTAATTATGCAATGAGTTCAAGAGAAGGGTTTTCTTCTCTGATGTTTGCTGTGGGTAAGGTATATTTAACCATGGGAGTAACTTGGTCAGAGATTCAGAGGACCAAGGAGGTCCCACCTCATTAGCGTCCTAGGCAGTGTTATGTGAACAGTCTGAATCCTTCAAAATAAGTGTCTGGCAGTGGCTGAAATCCACACACCCTAGTAAGTTGCCTTGGTCCCTTTTTTATGAGATTACCTTTCAAAGGTGGCTGGATTGAGAGTGGTTTGACAGCAGAAGAAATCAGTCAAAGGCCTTCCACATAGGCACCTGCTGTCCAAGGCTCTGTTTTCAATGCCACCTGTGTACGCACCAAATGCTCTCAGCTACCTATTCTCCAGGCTGCTTAATATCTTCAAAGAAACCAAGCAAGCGGAACAGAAGCCATGGGTACGTTCTGTCTGCCTGTGCCCCAGAAAGCAATACTGGGTATCACAGCTTGTACTTCGCTCCTGCACATGCACTCACATTAACCACTATCGATTTTGCATGTGTTCACCAGGTGTGTCAGGCAAAAGCCTTTGGGAAACACAGCTCTATGTCATAGAAAAGGGTCTGAAATACAGCTATGAAAAAGTTGTCTTTTTTGTTTTCCTTGCAGCATCATTTATATTCATTTTTCACAAGGCAAAAAGCTCCTACACAAATCACACTGTTACAGGAACAGGACAAAGAAGAGTGAGATTGAAATGCAGCCCAAGCAGATGCATGTTACCCTTCATGCATGATGCTGTTTCCCTTCTTCCCCAGTTCCCTTTTTCTTTGACATAGCTGGTAGGTAGTTTTCTTAGCCTAGCTGGAAAGTTAGGAGGTTGTGGTCTGAAGCAGGATAATTTTGGGCAGCCATGAGTTAAGAATTAGTTAATATTAGTTAAAGTAAACAGTGCTATTAGTTTTACCTTTCCAAAATGTGATTATAAAACAACAATGTAAGTCACCAATTCCTGGCCTTTCTCCAGTTTTCTGAGGCTTTGTTATGATTTACTGGATACAACAATGTCAGGCAAATCTATTAGCTTTCAGATGGCTGTTTATCTCAAGCCTAGTCTCCAGACCTGGGGTTTTTTTTCAAGGCATGCAGCTTTATCTTGAATTCACAGAGACTGACCTGTCTGACTCCTACTAGAATATGCTATGGTTACTTTCCAAACTATACAGAAATATATACATAAAAAAAAGCAAAAAAAAAGAAGAAATGGCGATGCCAGAATTTTAGTTACATTTTGTGTTCAGGCAAGTTTTCGGTTTATTTTACTTTTAAGCTCTCTGGTAGAATGAAACCAATGGTATACAATAGCATGCCTGCGCCAAACCAACATCAGATATATTGAGTGACAACATTTTAGACTCTGATTCCACCGACATAAACTCCAGAGTGAATCTCCCTCTCCTCTTGTTACTTACTAAAACTTCCACTTTTGCTTTTTTTTTGTTTGGTTTTTATTTTATTTTAGTCTGGTATTTGAACCTATTACATCCAATGAAATGATACATCAGTAAGATTAGCTTCAAGCCTCAATATATTAAAGGCGGGGTAACTGCAGTGTGCGATTACTTTACACAAGGTGGGCAATTAACAGTGTATGGATCAAGGTCTCATTGATCCATTGATCAGTGTTCAGATGTCTAACTGAAAAGGACTCCTTGCTAGGTCTGAAAATGTTTATTGGAGGCTATCTGCCTTCCAATCTTCCTATCAGATCTGACTACTCAGCTATTGTGATTTCTGCTTCCTACTGCAGTACCCAATGAACCCTTTCTGTCCATCACACATTGTTATTTCATGAAGCAGTTTATCACAGGGTTGTCTGCTCAGTGAAAAAATCATGTCCCCACAAACTACATCATGGGAGCACAACATTTTGGAAGAATGTTGTGTAGAAAAAGTATGTTTTGCATTCTGTGCTATAATTGCTTAGATATAAGCATTTCCATAGTAAAATAAAAAAATGCTGGTATTAAGTAGGAAAGCACTTAAAAGACTGGGTTCATGCTATTCTCAGTATAAGCAGAGGATTTTTTGTTACCTGTTAAGTATTGATTTATTCTGCCAAAGGGTTGCCACTGCCTCCTGCAGGATGGAGGAACCTTTTCTTCTTTCAGAACCAAAATGAGAACATCAGAGGGCAATAATTCACCCACTTTGCAACACCTCAGCAAACCTCAGTCTAAATCTGGGGCCCTGTCTTTTCATCTCCTTTGATGCACCCAGTAGCACACGTATAGGAAAATGATAGCTGCTGAAAAATTGCAATTATATTTTTATTTCATGACAACACATTGGAAACTGCTGACATGTCTGGCCATCACAGTTTAAATGTGGAGCAGAATGCTGAAAGAGGACATCTACTGTGGGTTTATATTTACAACACTAAAACTGAGAAAAGGATTGTCCCAGAGAATGTCTTATGCTGTCTCTGTGTTACATTCACACAGAGAAGAACCATGCTGAGTATGAACCTTGAATGTGTACAATTTCTTCTTCTTAGATTCACAATTGATTTCTTCTCAGGCAGTAAAAGTAAACACAATTTTTATGAGTTTATAAGTTCGTCTCTAAGAGAGATGTCAAATCATCCACAGTAATTTTTAGACAACAGAGGGTTTCGCAGAGAATCTATGGATGACCCATCCGTGGAAGTGTTGAAGGCCAGGTTGGACGGGGCTCTGAGCAACCTGGTGTAGTGAAAGGTGTCCCGGCCCACAGCAGGGGACTTGGAAATAGGTGATCTTTGAACAAAACCACTCTATGATTCGCTCATTCTGTGATTCATGGCAGTGAGAGGCATTACCCTGGGGCTGACAATAGGTATATCTGCTGCAGGTGTTGTTCTTCTCAAGAACACCTGTCCTTCCCCAGCTCCTTCCCTGGGGCTTCCCTTAACTCTGATGTGGCCAGTGAAAAAGGAAATAGTCCACCTGCAGCCACATTACCTGGTCATTTATCGCATCATCTGTATTAAGCCAGAAATGTTATGTGAAATGTCAATGCCATTACTTACTTTGCTCACCAAGCTCTTCTGGCTTGGAAGATGCAAGACAATAAACATCCTAGACTGAGGCTGAAGGCAGTTTCACACTGGTCAGGTACCCCAGAGGCACTTCATCAAGTGCACCAACAGACACTGGTGGTTGGTGCTGCGGATACAACCATTACCCTATACACAGAATTATAGAATTATAGACTGGCTTGGGTTGGAAACGACCTCAAAGATCATCTCATTCACATCCCCCTGCCATGGGCAGGAACATCTCCCCCTAAGCCTGAACATATTCCTCTAAAACCAACAGTAGATTCAAGACAAAGTATTACAATCGTAAGTGGGAAGAAATCAGAAAGAGATAGACACATCCTTGAGTCCTAGTACTAGAACTGGTGTCATGCTTGCATTGAATGGTTTCTGGAGAACAACAACAAGCATTGCGTCTAGAAACAGAAAGGAGTCATAAATGATGTTTGGATAGAGCTTGCTTTAAAATACTCCTAGTGCATTCTAAATTTGCAGGAAAAAGAAAATACTTGCCTGGCAATTAGGTTGGAGTTTAAAGTTCCCCTCTGTTGTCATTACAAAGATAATGTTCTCTAGTTTTCAATGAAGCCTCTGTTATCAACCTAGCAGCTTCTTGGCTTGCCTGTGAGTGGCACATGGCTGCCCTTGAACTCCTGTCAGACTACCCAAGGTTGGGTATCATGCTGCCATGTGACCTTGTGAGACAGTTGACTCAGATTTGCAACCATGTCTAGCTGTGAATGCTGCACACCTGATCACAAACCTTGAGGTCATTCCTACTTCTGCTCCTTGAGGGGCTTTAAAATCTGACTAGTTTACCCACAAAAAAGTACCCTTAGCTGAACTGCATTTATTGCATCTTGGTCTATTTTTTAATTTTTTCTTAAACTGTGATTCTCTAAACCAGTCAACATGACCTGGGAACGGCTGCAAACACCAACATTTTTTAATTATATGCACACATAATGATGAACAAAGATTTGTCAGTGATCCTCCCATTGGCACATCTCTGCCCAAAAGGAACATCTGTCTTTTAACCATACCCCTCTAAGCCTTTCTTTTATGAGGCATCCTGTTATGCAAGACCTTGGCTGCAATCCAAACCATATTGGGCCCCTTTTAAGCATCCCTTTTACAACCTATCCTTTACAGTAACACACCAGTCCCTTGTTTCCCAACAACAACTTTCTGTAGAGAAAGCTTTTAATCCCAAAGAAGCATTTAGACCCAGTGGTTGTGTGATTTTAACAGCTCTTATTAATCAGCAGCATTAATCTATAAAGGCGTTATTCCAAAAACTAGCAGCTTTTCAGAATTTGCTGAGAATGTTACAAGAATACTAACACATAGAAAATCTCTTGGATTTAATTACTATTGTATTTTTGGGGGATTGTAATGTTCAGTGCTGTTAAGATAGGGTCTCTCAGTCATCACTTCAGTTGACCTAGAGGCCATTGTGTATATATTACCCATCTACTGGTCCCCAGAGAAATTCTCCTGAACTAATCGCTCAGCCTATTATTTCACGATGACTTAAGAACTGAGAAGGAGGAGATCTCGATATCCTGTTACACACCCTCCTTGAGCTGCCAGCTGGTTAACAAGCCACTACCTGGGAAATAATTCATCTATCTGTAGGTCTCCATGAAGAAGGCAAGGGGAATGAATTCCTGAATGAAATCAAAACCAGGTTATTACTTAGGATATGGAAGATATCAGAAAAAAAGAAGGCACTATCCAAGGCTCAAATCTCTTGGTCTAGATTGAAATGTAAAATTTAGCAGCCTAGTTAAGACACATTTCTATCCTGTAGACAGAATACCACCTGTTCATCTCAGAATGGCCCACCTGTAAATAGTGTGAATGAGTTTTAGACTCTTAACACTTTGATTTTTCAGGTCTTTAATTTTTCAAGCATATCGCAGTCATAGGTACATATAGATGCTTTCTTAGGGAAATTACAGCTGATGTCTTACAAATTATGACTCAAACACAGGCCTGGAGGAAAGGGTATTTTGGCAGGAGTGTAAAATATTACTGGATTTTTTTATTATCATTACATATAAAGCCCAGAAGAGAATATTTTATGCCTGGGTAAGTAAATTTTCAGGCTAATTTGAAAGCTGAATTACAGTACCTAGAACAGAAGTTGCTTGTTGAACCATCCTAGCCACAGTCCCTAGGGGAAATTTAAAGGTGTCTGTGTTTAAAAACTGGGAAATAAACTATGATGGTTTGCTAGTAGCAAATGTGTTACAGTGACAAGCAGAATATCACTACCATGTTCTCAGTCCTGTGACACAAAAAAAGTAAAATCCTTTGCTCTGACTTTTTTTTAGAGTTATCATGGTATGATTTAGAGATGACAGATTTAATGGGAAAGGAGAATCAGAATTAAATATGACATTCCTGCCTCATACATTGGACATCTATAGAAGTAGGTTATGAATCACATTGATGCATACATGCCTTTCACTGAATCTCAGAATCACAGAACAGGTAAGGTTGGAAAGCACCACAGTGGGTCCTCTGGTCCAATCTCCCTGCTCATCTGAGAGCACATTGCACAAGATTACATCCAGATGGTTCTTGGATATCTCCAGTGGGTGAGACTCCACAACCTCTCTGGGCAACCTGTTCCAGTAAGCAGTCACACACACAGTGAAGAAAGTTCTTCCTCATATTCAGGTAGAACTTTCTGTGCATCAGTTTCTGTCCATTGCCTCTCATCCTATTGGTTAGGACTACCCAGGAGAGCCTGGCTCCATCCTCTTGACATCCTACCTTCAGATACTTATCCACGTTAATGAGGTCCCCTTTCAGTTGTCTCTTCTTGAGGCTGAACAGGCCCGATGGCTGTGGAGCCAACCAGGGACTGTTGGTAGTAACAGACAAGAATCATTGGTAAATAGCCAAGGACTGTTGGTATTAACGTGCTGTGAGAAAGAACATTTCTATATACTCTGACAACCTCTCTATATTAATTCCAAGCGGCCTGACTCTGCTTCCACCTCCTATGTATTTTCTGTGTCTTTAGTGTTGTTCAGAGCAGAATGTCTCTTAGGTTTGCTTTTCCTCACCGACCTTAAGCCTTGGTCTCTCCACACACTGGGCAGCTGAAGGCTTTGACAAGGACAAGATGAAGAGGAACCTCCACTGTCTTTAAAATGCACATCTTGCTGAAAAATCTAGTTGGGATCATTGATCTTGCTTTTGGGATAGCCTCAGAAGAGTGAGACTCAGTCTATGTAATCAGAAAAATTAGGCATTGCTTGTACATGTATTGTGCAAACTTAAGACCTGTTGCATTCCTGCCTAGACTCTTTTCAGCCTCATCAACAGTGTGAAGTTTCATTAATTTGTGAGGCTAGCCTGGTCTGGCTAATGTGTTCCGGGACAGTTTAAGTTAAATTATTAAATATATTTTTGGAAGGGAGTGGGAATAGAAACAGGGGAAGGGCTTTTTTCCTATTAATTCTTCACCTGAAGCTATCACTGTGCAAACATGATTGGAAAAAAAACAAGAATAAATGAATACATGACTTCAGCAGGGCTTTAATTTGTTTGCTGTCAGGTATTAATTTAAGCCGCAGCTAAAACAATGGGCTGTTGGGCACCATTGGTGCAGCTGAAAGCTTGGTGCACATGATTTTTCCACTGGAATGCTTTCAAGGTCTTTTTCCTCTTCCTATGCTAGCTGTGAAACCTTTATGCAAACGGTCTTAGTCACAATTAGATTACATCAAAGAATGTTTGTCTTGGTTTCAAGCCTGCTTGGGCTAAAACCAAGATAAATTGCAAATTGGCTAAAACCACCTACAAACACCCACTTTTTCTAGTCATTACAGATGAGGAATGTACAGTGTCTTTAGGTCTTATATTTCCACCGCCCTATCCTGTCCTTAGTCAGCAATTTGTTAGGTAATTGGAAAACAAAGTTCAATAGACTGTCTCAGGGTGGGTGGGGATTTTTTCTTTCCCCTTTTGGCTTTTGTGCGTCACAGAGTACTTACAAAGGAATGAACTCACAACCTGACCTGTGTAAAAGCAGCAACATGTGAACCAAAAAGAGAGGAGGCAAGCCTCAGTTCATAATCCTCAAAGACAAGTAAAACTTAACATGACAAATGGCAAGGTAAGACAACCCTTTTCTGTCTCCTTCTCTCCCTCACAACTGAGGAAAATAAAGAGGTACCAATCGAGCATGTCCTCCTCTGTTGCTAACGTAAAGTTGCCACCCTCAAAATTGCCTATAGGCTAAAAAATGTAGGCAGGGATCATTTCAGCAGCCACTTAAACAGAGATGCCTCTGGAGGGACACACCAGGACATGGCACACTGAAGCTGTGGGAATGGAGTTAAACACCCTGCAACTGGCCAAGTAGGGATGTGAAGAACAGCTTTGCTTTAACACAACTGTTTTTCACAGGTCTTGCCATGAGATATGTAGTGAAGGAGGGAGCCATGGCTGACTCTGCCCCCCATACACATGGAAGGCATAGAAATGGCTTGTTTACACCAAGTGACTTTTCATTTCATGGAAAGGAAAGGTCAATGCTGGTGTGAATAAAGAGTTTGTTTCTGGCAGCTGAGGGGGCCATGTCTCAGTGTTACAGTGGTCAGCACTTTGCCAATTCTGCTACTTAAATTTTAATCAGTGTGGCTCAGTAGAATTCATGGATTTATTCTAGATTGATACCATTATTTTTTAATAGAGGTAGACAGAAAAAAAAAAAAGAAAACCACTTGAGAGTACAAAAATTCTCCTGGCTCGATATTCACCATGAGGAACATTTATTCGTTGGCATTTGCCTTGGCCAGTCAGCCCAAATTATGTTTTATCAGAACACAATTCCATGAAAGTACATTTTCAGGGACATTTTTTTCAGATTCTCTCCCTTAAGTATTGTTCCTGGGGCTGAAGGTGGCTGCCATGGCTGCTAAGGCCATGCTGAAATCTCTGTCATTTAATCATATGTTGGCATATAGGCTGTGCAGAAAATTTTAACAGCTGAAACTTCATAATGTTGAACATCGGGTTCAGCTATGTGCTGCCACATGCAGACAATTAATATACTCCTCTGGAATGCAGGACAACCATAGTTGTCACTTAGTCCAAACTGGATGAAAAAAGTGTTGTTGATGGTCAGCTTCCCAGGTACCTGCAACTGTCTACTCCCTCACCTTCCCTTTCCAAGCATTCTTCACCTCAGTTCCACATCCTTCATTGCAGAAGTTCCCTTGGGTTTTGATTTTTCAGGCACTGACATTCTTTTAATAGTAACAAGATTATTCTCAGAATAATGCAATCCTTTACAGTTAGAGCAGAGTTATCAAGACCAGTCCCTTAGCTAGGGTGGAAATTACAGTTTTAAACATAAAGTAAAGCAACCCAGCTTTTAGCAGATAAATGAGTTACATTTTCATCATGCATGAGTGGCAACTGATATGTAAAGATCACTTTGGACATTTCATGGTACATTTTTTCTGAAAGATTGTGGTTTACAAGGTGAAGTGATGCTGAGTTCAGAGAGGTAGAAAATGGCTTACGTTGTTGTTCCCAGAAGTAGGTCTTCCAGTAACCAAGCTGATATTGGCATATGGCATGGACTGGTGTGGTACAGTAACAAGAACTTCAAATTGATGTTTTCATCTTCATAGTCACTGAAGCTGTCACCAGAGACCAATCAAAAATGCAGTATGTCAAAAAAATCCCCCAAACCACTTTTGGAAGAAATCCATGAAATATAATTCTATCAGACTGACATACAAATCATTTACAACGAACATTGAACTACTCTGTATTGTCCCATTCAGATCTACTGTTCAACATGCAGCACAATGTGTCCTGGTGTCTTGGCCACCTCCAGCTCTGCAGGGGACACAGTGGCAAACAAAACCTAACAGAGAAGGGCAGCTAGTACCCAAATCTCAACCAGAAAGCAGTCATTGGGTGGGCTGAGATTGGGAAACTCTCCCCCAGGTGTGAAAACACAGATGTTGTCTAGGATATAATGTACACATCTACTTGACATGATACAAAGTGAAGTGCAAGCCAATATGTTTCAACACTAATGCGTTATGTTTTGATGGAAGAAAAGATTTTCACATTAATTCAGCACTTTCCACAGATTTTGAAGGCCTTCATGATTTACTAGCCTCATAGGCATTTTCTCCCAAAGCTTGAAATACTAGAAAAATTAAAGTATCACCCTAAAAAATAAAGTTAACATTTAAGAAAACAATTGTTGCTATTATGAAGCGTTCTGTTTCTAAGGAGGTTGGCAAGTGTTTCTTCCTTGATGCTTTAAGAATGAAGTAGAAATTTAGATTTTCAAAAATCATGAGTGTTTTGGGGTGAGTTGTGTCTGTGTGTTAAATCAGTGTCTGATTTCAAGCCTGATTTTCAGAAATGCTGAGAAATGCAGCTCTGAAAAACAAACCATCTGATGCTCTTGAAAAATCTCAGTGAGAGTTCAGATCCAAACATAGTTACAAATTTCAATGATTAAATCAGCGGTCTGTTTTTTATCCTTTACAATTATCGTGATGACTTATGAGGTTAGGATCTGGTTCCAGACTTCCCGAAAGCATTGACAGTTCTGATCTGGCATGTCCTAAGGTCAAGTGCCCATTTAAATTACTTACTTGACTGAAAAGCGTGGATTAAAATAACATGTTAGCTTTTAAAGAAAAAGGCATTGGCAAGTTACTGCAGCCTACATACGTATGCAATTGCCAACCAGCAAAATGTTTTCAGACTCACAGACAAGGCAATCTGAAGGGCTTCTTATGATCATTCAGTAAGAAATTTGAGAGATCTCTCCAGGGTGAAAAGTTTTGACATTAATTTCTGCATTGGACACATATCTTCTGTCACACAAATGTTTCCTGATACCAATGTGTCATTAAGTGATTTTATGGCCCAAACAGGGACCTCGTGGACAAGGGGTTTGTGCTTCTCTGCTGTGCTCTGCCCACACTTACCTTCTACATGCCATATAGCAGGGTATGCCTTCCCACCCCGTGTCTGCAGCTCACAGCAGTCTCATTCTGTGATGGTACACATATTTAGGGTGAAAGACAAACAAATACATGTCTGGTATTAACTAACGTTATCAGATGCTAATAAATGGAGCTGTTGATCTCATCTGACAGAACAGCTTGAGTCAGGTGACATACAGCATTCCCCTTTCTGTAACAGTACAGCTAACCTGGTTAAGGCTTGTTGTGGTTGGGTCTCCTGCGCATAGCAAGGTCATCTAGTCAGGGAGTTTCTGGATGTTACTCTTGCTTGGAAATGCCTTGATGAGGGTGAAACAGACTCTCCTCGTCCTCTGTTGAGGGTGTAATCCAAAGCTCACTGCAATGTCAAGGTGTCTTCTGAGATTTACATCAGACAATGGTTAAATTACATACATAAATCACAAGTTCTTTGGAGTATTTTTGTGATAGACTCCTAATTCCAGGATGTCCTGCCATTTTGTCTTACTGAAAATATACTCAGTAAAGACAAAGAAAAAAATCCCAGATCTAGGGAATATAGGGCATATCATATCAGAGGCTAAACCATAAGCCAGAAAATAATTCTCCAAAAACTGAAACAAAAAATGTTTGAAACATCATACTTTTAGTGTATCTAATTTCTTCCTCCTCATGACACGGGCCTATAAACCAACTAGATCTTCTAAGGCAGAAACTTTGTGGATTAAATTTTGAGGGAAGGATTTTTAGTAGACTTGAAAATTAAATTCAGTGTATGCAACTACATTCAAATTTAAGCATGGAGCACAGTCATGAACTACTGGGATGGTCCAGAACAATGAGCAGTAATTCAGTCCTTGGTCAAGGACGTTGTGGGAGAACTCTGCATCATTTGTTTTTGTAAAGAAACATTAGCCTTTCTAACATCCAGCCAATAGAATGTCAGAAGTAGAATGAACTCTACTTGGGAACGTTTGCAGGACTCTCAGGTCCTCTATATCCTGCAAGTGTGACCTGCATGCTGTTGCATGTTGCAATCCAAGCACAATCCAGGAAGAAGGGAATGATCAAAGCACTTTCCCTCCCACCTCTGTGTTACATCCAATATCCAGAGCTGTAACAGCAGCAAAAAAGGCAGCTATTGTTAACACTACACCTAATGGTTTGATTAGAAAGGGGGAGGCGATGGGGAAATGCCAGTCAGCGGTGGCTGTAGGAAGCCATCCAAGATTGAATTCTTGGCAGACTTGGAGTGTTTTTATAATTGTCTTGCAGGTTGCCAGGCGTTTTGTTTTTAATTCCTTTTTTTTTTAAGGCACATTCCTTGGAGGGATTTTTTGTTCCTCTCCCTCACTTCCCTGCACACTCATGCATCACTACACAAATTTTCTGCCTTGCTTGGTATTGTAATGGGGAGGGAAGGTGTGGGGGGCAGAAAAGTTGCCGCTCATGACCCAATAGTGGGGCAGGCATCGTGGCTAGTGGGGAGGAGAGGGAAGGTTCTCAACAGAGCCATTGCCGACGTTGGTTTTCATCAATTTAATTGTTAACGTTCTGTGGAGAGAGGGAGGAAGCAGACCACAAACTAACATGGCGGGGTTAATGGAAAAAAAAGTGATAAAATATAACCTTACAGCCTGCTGTGCAGCAAGTCTCTGAGAGATTAGAAAGTTATCAAGTGAGAGAACAATTAAAGTGATTTGTAATTAACTCTGCAGAGAGTAAAACCAGCAGAGTCAATGTAAGGCAAAATATTGCTTGCTGGGTTTGTCTCTAAAAACCATTTCCATCCCTAATGCTTTTTCTCTGTCTCCCTTAGCAATCTCAAAGAGCTGGCAAGGGGGCTTGGAGCAAACTCCCCCTGGATGGGTGCATGGTGGTGTTGTCAGGCTTACTTGCAATCCTGTGGCAGTGTTTGCCCTGTCACTGCAGCACAGTCCTGAAGAGGATCCATGGAGAGAGGGAGGCAGTTATCCCTGATGCTTTAGGTGGCTGCACAAATGCCCACTACAGGCCTGGCAGGTGCCAGCCATGGCCTGCAGGTGAGGGCAGGGAGGAGGCAGAGAGCCCCTGCCCCACACCAGTGTGTGTGGGCAGAGCTGGACGGGTATCCTCCACTGAGCAACCACCACACTGAGGCAGGCTGACAAACAGCACTGCCCTGCTAATGACCCACAAGGACTGTGGGGACATGGGCATTGTAAGGCAGATGGATGGCCAGCAACTGCTGAGGATGGTTGTCCTGGCTCCAGCCCTGGAAAGGTTTCTTTGCTTCTCCCCTATCTTCACAGGTCTTCACAGTCACATTCCCCAGGCTTCATTCTCATGGCTGAGTTTGTTGGAGAAGCAACATCCTGATTGCTTGCGGAAACATTAGTTTCTCCAGCTTAATGAGGATTTGAGAATAATCTCACTCAGAGAGCAATGCCTCCTCTTGGAGATCCATGTTTCAGGATGAACCCTGGCTTACTTTAACCCAGTTCCCATTCGTGCCACAAAATCTCCTAACTCAAGACTACCAATGCATTTAGCTAAGACAGTCATCCTGTCTTTACTAATAAACTAAAACATCACTAACAGCCTGTTTACTTTGTAGTGTGGCTATAACCTAAACCCCTAAATGCTGCCAGCATGCTCCTGCCTTGCCATAATTAGTGGGGTGAAGTCACTGCAACCACAGGGCGGCTCTGCGGCGTGACTCTTCTCCCCGGGGCACCACGTGTGTGGTGCTAACCGCTGCAGCTGTCTGCAGGGAAGATGTGCCATTCATTTCAAGCTTCCCACTTATTTCTGTGCTCATGGCTCACATGGATACTTGGGTCACAGTAGTGGTGGAAAGTACCCAGGTGGGGGGACAGGTGGGACAGATGGGGTCACCTTCAGCCATTCAGATGGATGAAAGAGAATCCCACTTAACCGAGAGCTTTGCTCAGTAGCCCCCTATTTCTGCAGGGTGCATGCCTGTGCTTTGTTGTGTTTTGGGGCATGCTGTGTTTTTTAGTTGCAGTTTATTGCTCTAAAGCTGCAAGTAGGCTAAGAAAATACAGGGTGAAGCTTTTTTTCCTTTTTGCAATAATAATGTAATGTGGGAGGAAGCAAGGGAAGAAACACAGGAGAAGAGATGAAGGAGACAGTTAAAATAAATAAAGAGGGGAAGGGGGAAGTTAATGAACTTGCTCTCTCTAATAAACAGTTTCCTTCTCTCCCCCCACTTTTGTTTCACCAGTCTATGCCAGTTTCCCAGTGCTCCCTGCCCCCACCACCAGAGAATGAGGTCCATGCACCACATACCACTTGAGCTTTCCCCCTGCCTCAGCAATGCCGGAGGCAGAGAAGCTACCTTGAAGGAGGGAGTGGGGAAGTTGGTCTTCGCAACCCAGACAGACCCCAATTTCTTTTTTCAGTGTGCCGACAGGGATAGCAATTAATGCCAAGGGGGGTGGTGACTTTAATGATGTGGACACCTGTTCCCTGAGAAATGGCCTCAGCTCTCTTTGGCACGAGTCACTGCTGAGGCTCCTCAGCCACAAATTGCTTTTCCATAAAGGCAAAGCAGCTTTGTTTATAAACTGCTGTAGATAGGCTGGAGTTTTCATGATGAGAGCACAGAAGCAACAGTCATTACAGCCGTATGAATGAATTTATTTATTCAGCAAGAGCACATCTGCCAGGCTGTCGTGAGGTAATCTGCTGTCACTACAGCCTGCAATTAATGGCTGCTGGGGACAAATGAGATGGGAGAGCAACTCGCCTGTGGAGAAGGAAGAGCTCCACCGGGGACACTGGCATGTCATGGTGGCAAGGGTCTTCCAGGGGAACATCCAAGGAGCCAGGGTGGCAGACCTGGCCCCAAACTTGATTTGGGCATGCACAGCACGCTTGAAAGAGGAAGGTGCTGGGAGTGCAAATATAGCAGCTCCACCCCAAAATGAGCAGCCTGGAGGGTAATGTTGTCCCTTCTTATTCTGCTGGATGCTAAAACAAGAAGTAAGAATAAATCTGGGCTGGAAACAGAGGCTGGATTCAAGACTAAGATTTCAGATCCAGACTGGAAAAATGGTATCCTTCAGGGGCAGTTTGGATTCATAGCTATGACTTGATTCACTAGAAACATTGGAACAGTTTCTTGACTCTGTATTAGTTTCTTGGCTCTGATTTTGGAGTGGGGGTGAGTGTAAAAGAGGTGTTAATCCAAGGGTTTGGTTTGGCCTCTTGCTCAGCTGGAAATAAATACCCTGCCTGTGGCACAGCTCCTGCAGGCAAGTTGCAGGAGATTAGTTGGCTGTCATCTATTTGACCCAATAAGGCCCGAAAAATTTGCTTGCAATGACACTAAACTGGTCAAATGCTGAAACATGAAGGACAGAGGTAAATAACTGTAAAATGCTGCAACCTGGCATGTCACCAACACTTCACAGCTTTCATACAGACTGCCAGCAGCGGCAGAAAAAGGCATTAACAGGAAAAGTGAAAACCTAGAAGGCCTCTGTTACGGGAGGCAATACTGAGAGAGGTTATGAGTGTTCTGCACAGAAGGGTCTGTAATCTTCTGAATGGCTGGACAAACACTGCAAAATAAGAGGACGTCACATGCAAAGCCCAGGCAGAATTCCCCCATCCTTTCCCTTCCACCTCCAGGGTAAGGTAGAAGTGACTGGCAGTCCCAGCTGATACTGCTGCTGCCTGTCTAGTCCCATCCAATGGTCCTGACAGATGTTTTAATCTACTGTTTGAAGAATGACTTCTGCACAGCTCTGCTGCTCAAACATCTGTTTCTGTTTAGATAGACAGAGGCATTTCAAACTGCACTGGCCATGCCACACACTGGGAATTGTTTAAAAGGCAACCCAAGTTGCTTACATTACTCAGTTACAACATGAGGAGGATTTACTGCAGCAAACCTCGACATATTTTTAAGCCCTGTAAAATAGATCATTCACGAAAAGGAACTGTTTTGCTTCCTAAATACATCCTTTAAAAAAGGGGGTATTTACAGTTGTAAACCCATAAAATCATTGCTAAAAAGCCAAGACTTTTCTAGTTGCACCTCTGTATCCATGTCAAGGGAAGAAATGGTTGTTTAATCATGATTTCACTGTCCTTGGCTTTCTCGGCTTTTGTAGTTGAGTGTGTGTGTTTTGCTGTACCACTTCTTGCCTTGCTGCTGTCAACACCCTCTGATTACTCCTGCTCCAAACAACCCATGACACATTGCATGTCAGAAGATTCCTATCCTGAACTTCCCAGTTTCTCAGCAGAAAGAAACAAGAAGCAGCTACATTTCAGACAACGGTGAGAGCTCAGTATCACTAAGCCAGTAAAATTTAAGTTAGTACTTTCATTCTTAGGTTCTGTGTACCTATCATCCTACCCTTGAAATTAAAGAAGATGCTATCACCTCTCTTCTTTTCCTCTAACTTGCGTAGTTGCTCAAGCCTCAAAACACAAATCAGATGGCAAGATTTTCAGCTGGTCAAAAATCGCTATATATCACATGTAAGGAATGTCCTGATTACTGACCATCAAGTGAGAGCTGCCATCATCCAGACCTTTGATTGCGTTCTTGTAACAGGTGGAGCACTTCATTAATGCATTTGGCTGATTTTTAATGGTGAAATATTCCCCCAGGGTTCTGGTTTTAAAAATAGCAGAAATCTGAGCTTTGTCTACAAAGTGATAGAAGGCGAACACTGTGAGCTTTTGCCTCCTTTGTCCTACTGGGAATTGCTGGGATAAAACCACACATTGAAGTATCACGATGCTTGTTTCCTTTAGCATCCTTCCCCCTTGCCTGTGACTTTTCAGATCTGCAAGCCTAGGAGCTGAGGTAGGAGTCTCCCTGGTTAGCTTTTCTTTTCCAGCTGCAGGCTCCATTGACAAGCACCTCTCAAAATCAAATGTACAACAACACTTTTGTCCTTATACACTGTTTCTATTCTCTGTGAACAAAAGACTAGGTTAAAAGGAAGCCCTTACATAAACATGAACATGCTGATTCGTGGCTGCCTGTGTTTCTGTGCACGAATGGTACTTCTGTGCTATGTAATACTCAAGGGATTTATTTTCCTTTATGGGTTTGGTTATTAGACACAGCTTCATCAAAGTCCTTAACTACTTGTCCAACTCTAAGTCTGTAAATAATCCCAAGCTGGATGAGCAGCTCACCTTCTTTAAATTAGACATTCTCGAATATGCTCCTCATTTGCGTCCCACAGTAATTAGCCTGGAAACACCAAATAACCGATTGCATTGAGCTGAACTTTTCTTTCAAAGAAGTGCCAAAAACAATCGAAAGAGACTAATGATATTTCCTGAGATCCACCTGTTGCTCAGTTTCCCTTCAATTAAGCGACAAAGGGGAGGTGTAGGAACCGTTTCTTGTTATAAACACAAATTAGTATTTGGACAAATGAAGCTGGGAAGAGAAAGGCAAAGGCAAGGAGAAACAATGAGAGAAAAGCAGCCTCAGCTTTATCATGGGCTGACCATGTGCAGGGGTGCTCAGGAAGAGGCACATTCCGATGCCATGCAAAGGCTGGAAGAACAATGAGGTCCTTCCTCAATAAGGTATTTGAACAGGCTAAATGATCCCTCTGGACATTATATGGAAGTGAAATACATCAAAATAAGAAAGGAGGAAGAAACACATTTTTGCCTTGATGAGGCACAGCCCATGATTTGCTGAGACATGACAATAGACTTCTAGTAAAAACACCAAACAGCAGATGAAGGTTTTTCAGGAGGTAATTGCCAGCCTGTGCTCTGCTGCTGTGTGAATGTGCCTTGGGGGCACCAAGCTTTTGGACAGCTGTTACTTCTCTTGCTGCACTCCTGACTGCCTCCACATCCTTGCCTTCCATCCTGCAGTTCCTAGAAAGTGCTCTCTTCTCCATTCTAAGTATCTTTGACACCTATGATCACAACATGAGTTTAAGGAGCTAAAACCCCACTGCAGCACTATCGCTTTAATGCATGTAGGCACAAAGCAGAAGAGAAGGTAATTAATTCATTAGTCTTCAGGAACAACCCAGCACCCGAGAGCACCTGCACAGTGTCCTGGCCTCAAAGTCAACCCTTCTATGGAGTCACTGCTGCATTAAGCAGTGGCTGTGCCTCTTCTCACCACACGTCTGTCTGCATGGCATGAGTACCTCAGTGTTTGTCAGGCAATTGCCTGTTAGGGCAACTGAGGAACCAGATATTTACTGGTAGCTGCCAGTGGGAGTTAAATGCCCTGTTCCAGCAAGGACATGCCCAAGGGTTGCCCTACAGGCTGCCTCTGCCCTGCCTGTGACCAAGGATGATGGTTATGGAGGTGGTCCTCAGCCATCTCTCTGGTGAGACAGAATGAGTTGCCTCTGGTCCAGTGGCCCTTGCTTTGCCTTGGGTAATGTGTCCAGCTCTGGGCTTAGACCTAGTACAGAAAAGGATTCCTTGCCGGCTTCCCTGTTGCAATATGGGATGTTCCAAGGTCCCTCTGAGCAAAAGCCAGGAGTCAGGAGGGATTTTTGCAGGTATCTAGGATACTGGGAAAGAAGAAAATATCCTTCAACAGGCCATTATGTACCTCCTCCTTTGCTGAACAACACCTGGGCTTTGTAGAAGGCTTGGCGCTGTAGTTTTGACACACTACTGTTTTCCTCAAGCTCGCTGATAACACTTTCACATTACTGTCAGCAGCCTCACCAAGGAGCATTGTGAATGCGTCCTAAGCAGCAGGAGACCTGTGTCTACAGAGGGTGCAGGTTTCTCTGCAGTCCTCAAAGGGTACCGTGTGCAGCATTCTCTCATCCTGAACCCTGCACGTCCTCATCTAGTCTGGAAGGAAACTTAGGTCTACAGTCCCCCCTGCCTGACATGTGAGAGACCACTCCTGTGCTGTGCGCTGAAAAGCACATTAGTCCCACACTGTCAGCACATCCCAGATAAGCCATCCCAACACTTCTCCAAAGGTGTTATTTAGGACATATTTCATACATCAAGGTTATACATCTTCCAGACCTGGGTGACATATAGCCACTGTTATAGGAACTCACCAGAGACTGGTGGAAAGACCACTTATGACCTTTGTCTGGGAAGCATGACAGCACTTGTTAGTGGTCTCCTAAAGAAGCTCACTTATTCCTGAGTGGTTTGTAAATTCAGATAACCCATGTACAGTCCAAAATATCCCTTCCTTAACTCCAGATATCTCATTGTCCCAACACTGGGAGACACAACAGCCAGGTACTTTCCTAACAGATCAGGTAAGAGCAAGTAAACTACTCTTCAGAGGATGCTATTCTACTTTCAATTAAGTTAATTTGGGATGAGATTACACTGGCGCCTATGCTTGTGAAGCATTCAGCCTTATTTAGCAGATGCCTTTCCTGGTCATGTCCATTTAGGCAACTATATCCTTGCTTTGACATGAAAAAAGTTGCTGTCTGGGTGAATGTTCAATAAGAAGGAAAAAGAAAAACCCAAGCCTGTCTTGTAAAGAGCTAAGGATCATTCAGGCCAGTCTAATTTGAGTATATTAATACAGGGCTCAGCTGGGGTGGGTATAGTGGTGACAGGGACCTGGTAATAAGGCATCACTGTGGTGACTGTGAGCTGGGATAAAGTCACATGGAACAATATCTGTTAATGACCATAGCTCTGGCATCGCGTTGCCCAGGAAGAAAGTTTTCCGTATGTGTAACGTTTGTACGTTTACATCCATTTGCATCTTCAGACTGCACAAACACTGTTCTTACCTCTCTCAGGGCCTGTTGGCATTGTGTTTTCACAAGTCTGCACAGTATGGGCCAACTCCTACTCTGACCTTGGAGCAATTTGTGAAGTTCTTTCTTCAGAAGCAAAGCTTAATTTCAAACTGTGGTTTCTTGATTAAATGCTCTTTGAGGCAATTCCCTATTTTACATGAAGGTGGAACACCACAGAACTATTGCTACAGAAAAAAGATACAGCATTTTAGCATGGGATTAGGAACTAACTGTTGATAAAGTCACAGTGTAACACCTTTTTTTTTTTAATGTTGTATAGAGCATGGCAGTGAACCGTGAACCCAACCAGGTTGGGTTTGTCTGAGGGCCTGGTACATGTTATCCAGAATAAAGATTTTCTTGTAGAGGTAACCTATGTTTTCAGCAAGAAGTCTTGCTGACCTTTGCTTGGGAAGCAATGCACATCTTTTGCCTAGATATATACATACATATTTATTCAGTGGTGTTATGGAAGATATTTATTCCATCAGATTGCTGGAAGCAGAGGAGAGGAGCTATCTGCTAGGGGAGACCTCAAGAGGTCTATGAAATGCACAGTCCTTCGTGGGCCGCAGCAGGAATCTCTTTGTTGTTCACACAGTCTTAAATTGCATATGTTCTTGCAAAAGCCAAAAAGGTGTGTATGTCTGGGACTGGGGAAATGGGAACCTTCCAACCTTCCCATCTTACCTTGGCTCAGTTTGAGATTATTTCTACCCAAGTAAAAGCAACAGCTGATTATATATAAAAAGATAAATGCTACATTACAGTACTGTGTTTATTAAATCACTGCATTTGTAGGGGAGTTCCTTGGCATTGTTTGTCCATGATATAAATATTTTAAGTCTCTGTCGGTAAGAGAGGCTGGTGTGTGTATATTACATAGTGTACTCTCTTATCCGGTTAAAAAAAGCAACAGATGCAAATTGTCCAAACAAACATTTTGTTTCTCACCACAGCTGGCCTGATTGTCATCATTCCTTCCAGCCTCAGGCTCCCTCTCTGCACCAGGTCAAACATGTTACTTTTACAGGTGTGGACTGTACCGGTGAGGGACAATCCAAGCCATGGATTTCCTCCTTTACCCACTGATCAGATAGTCTCCCATAAATTCAGCCCTCAGCTCCACCAGAAAGTCAAGGCTTTATCCATCTGCAGTTCTCCACTGCAGCCCATTATTTCTTTACAGTCCGCAATCAATATAGAGAAGAGTTTACTTCCTCCCTCTTTGCAGCAACCACTTACATAACTGCATTTGTGTTATTGCATCTCCTCTTAGTCTTGTCTTTATTCTAAACAACCCAGTTCTTTCAGCCTTCCTTCATAGGTTATGTTTTTAAGCTCTCTTATTGCTATTCCTGGACTGATTCCAGTTGGTCCACATCCCTCATGAAATGTGGTTCCCCAGCCTGGACACAGAACTCCAGTTGAGACCTTCAGGCACAGAGGAGTTACTTTTTTTGCCTCATTATGTTCACCACTCCCACTATACTTCATATTTCACATTGCAAAACCACGGCAAAATTATTGACTACCGAAGGGGAAACAGTCTTTCTCTGCTTCAGAAATTACCGTTTCCTTACAGAAAGCCAAAAGAAGATCGCACCAGTCGCACCTGAACTAAATTGTCATGCTCTGCTATGGCTTACTTTAAGGTTCTGAGTACTTCACAACTCTTAGCAAGCCACTTTCTGATGAAACTGGGATTTGAACTTGGCAGTTTGGTCTTATCCTGCTCTACAGTGATCAGGTAGCATTTCTGAATCCTTTCTCAGTTTAAATAGAGACACCAATGACAACGCTGAGAAGTAAAATTGAGGCTACCAAAATGACTAGCAAGTTCAGCAGAGAGGAGGGAGATGGCTGTGGGCAGTGGATGATGGGGTCATAGCAGCTGCCAGGACATCCAATTTCTGAAATGGACCAGAAAGAAATGGACTTGAGGAGAGGTAAATTTCACTTGGTATCAAAACAAATACCTAAAAAAGGGTTATTTCTGGTCCTGCCAATCATTGCATAGAAATCATTCCAGGAAATAAATATGGTAGAGTTACAGGAAACCCCCACCAGAGGCTGACACAGAGTCCAGCAGCACTGATGGATCCTTATGCTTTCACATCCCAATTGTGTTCAGTTCCACGGAAGAGATTTCACGTTATCAATAGAGGAAAAAATTATTGGTTCTGGATGAATTTAAGGGTCTGAATGAAATGCATGTATGTACAGTCAAGGAAAGTGGGATGGAACTACATTTTCAATGGATCAGTAAAGATGAGTGAAAACAGATGATTGGCATGTCACACTGAAAAAAAATATTAGAGCATGCTCTGTCTGAAAGACAAGGCTGTCATGGGGTCTGTAAGATGAAGAGTGTCCCTGGTGAGTAGCAGTGGGTGGCTCAGGGTCTGGGGTGCTGGGACCCACAACTGGCTCAATTCTTTCTCTCAAAATTGGCTCCCATAGCATCCTGCAGCACTGCTCCACTGACAGTACATATGGACAATACATATTTTAACGGTGTTATTTGTTTTACAAATTAAAAGGCACCTGAAATAATTTGGTGCAAAAATCAGGAAGCGAATATTATTTAAAATTTAGAAAGGTAGCTGCTTCTCTAGTTGCTGAAAACGTACTTTCTCCTTTATAATCCAAGTAAATTGAGAATGGCCCTCATCAAATTTAGAACCGTAATTGCAACACTTTTCACCATCTTCTGTTGTTAAATAGTGAATTATTTTGGTAAAAAACCCAGATAATATACTTACGTGAATTTCTGTTGCAAGGGTGATTAAAAAAGCTATTCAGCAGTGGATCTTACAGCTGGAAGCACAGATGGACTCAAAGATTATCAAAGGAGTGGCCCAAGATGACTTTACTTCATTCAGTATGATTTTTATAAAATAATCTTGATGCACAGGTGATACTCTGATGTATTGGGATAGACCTTCATGCTGCTTCCACATTAAAAATCTAAATTGGATAACCAGGTGCAAGATAATGGAGTAGTTCATATAAGACGCAAGCAAGAGCTGAAACTTCATTACTCTCATTAACACAACCAACATGGGCTTATAGGAGACAGGTTTTACCTGACTAATCAACTTTTAAACATCAAAGTTTAGGTAGCAAACTAGGTACTTTTTAAGCATTCAGATTTAACCAACAAGGGTGAAAGTGTTAATGAAATCAGTAATTAATTTACTCATTTTATGATGTCATTTTGACTGTAAAAAGTCACTACAGCACACACTGAGGGGTTTTACTCTGTTTCCTTTTCCATGTTATCAACTCATCTTACTTTACAACTAGCAGGAAACCCTGCTTTCTTTCTTTGGCTGAGTTATAGTCTGTAAAATCCAGCTGGGATATAGATGCTCAAACTTTTCTCCCTGCCTCATAAGGACATTATAGCTGTATTTGTAATGTGCCTTTAAAGTTTTCTCAGTAACAGTTTCCAAAGTAAATGTACTACTGGCATCTCCAGCCATGCTTGACTCCTTGAAGACAGCAATGTGGAGGAGTGATTATGGGTACCCTATGCATACAACAGTGTCTGCTAAACTCCAGAGGCCAGTATCCTAGAAACAAAGAATTAAAAAAAAACCCAAAACAAACCATAAAATTTTAGCAAAACAAAGATGCTAAACTAGCCACCCATTTCCAAAGTATTTTCTAGCAGATGGACTCTTCAGTAGATTAAAAGAAAGTAAAACTAAAAATCAACTTGAAAATAAATATTTTCTTGGAAGGAGTAAATAAGCTAATCCATCACCTTACACTTCCTTTTGAGAGCGACAAAAATACCAGTGATTAATAACTCAACACAAGATCACATGACAGCATCTCTACAGTAGGACTTACCATATGTGTAATAACATGTTGTCATTTGTCAGCCTCTGAGGTAACCTGATGGCTATTGGTACTCATGTTTTTGGCAGTGACTGTGCTTCCTCTGAATTTTCGCCATTAAAAAAGACAGAAAAAATCAGAATGTGACATTAAAAATATAGAGGTATATGCTCATTTTAATCATGCTCATTATCCCAACTGTTAAAAGCACTTTGGATACAGTGTCTGTTTTCAGTATTTGCTCAATGGTGGCTTGCTGGGCAAAGCTTTTTGAACTCTTCCTGCAGGAGGCAACATGACTTCATTGGTGAGAAGTGAGTGACTGCTTTGGGGAAAACCTCTATGAAATGTGCACCTGTGTGTTATAACTTCTCTTTTTGAGGATTGCCCCAGATCTGAATAATGCACAGTGTCAATGCACAAACTTAATACATCATCAGAGCTGCACTATATTAGTGACCTAAATGGTGCTGGGACCATTCCCTGATCCTGAGGCCAGCTAATGCAGTGTAGCAAAGTCCACCCAGCTAACCTCTTGAATTGCCAAAAGCTGCCAGTTGCATCTGAACTGACGGCTGGGAATGACCTCTGTCCCCCACCGAACCCAGGGCTGTGCCTAGCAGCTGTCTGTCCCTCCCAGCTGAACTGGGTCAACACCTTGCCGGGAGACATGCTAAGCATATACCCTGAGTTGTTCAATTTAGTGCTATAGATGCAGCCAACAAATCCCAAACCCTAATGTAATTACTGTTGTGACTCAGCAGCACTGGGGGAATGCAAGGATGGACAGCCCAGGAGGAAATGCAGCAGTAGTCTTCAGGAAGGAACTGGTGCGAGGCATCGCACTATCAGCCCTTCCCTGTGGGAATGGCTGTGGTAGTAGATGCTAAGTTAGTTGAAATGCTAGCAAGGGAGAAAGTGAAAGGGGGAGACTAGAAAGAGAGTGGGGAAGAGTGTGCAGTCTGTGAGGATGAGGATGAGAGAGGACAGCAGAAAGGACATCAAGACAAATCATCCCATGATGGTGGAGAGTGGTAGCAAAGTAAAACAAAGTCAGAGAGGACAAGTAACAAATACACAGCAAAAGTCCAGGACACTTCAGGGTCTCCATTAATTCTAATGACCCTCTGCAAATGTTCTGCTCTGACTCTTAGTATGATCCAGGAAGAAGTACATAACTAGATCCATTTTAACAGGCTGCAGC
Organism: Neopelma chrysocephalum; assembly: GCF_003984885.1. Lineage (NCBI taxonomy): Eukaryota > Metazoa > Chordata > Aves > Passeriformes > Pipridae > Neopelma > Neopelma chrysocephalum. The sequence goes on from NW_020897691.1 coordinate 7,848,696, forward strand.
TACTTTTTCATAAGGTTTTCAGACCAGGCAGCCATTGTACCAAGTCCCATGGAAAGATATGATCTGAGATCTGAAGAAAGGAAGGGACGTAAGGCAGTGCTGGGAAGCCAGATCCATGTGTAGTAATATAGCTGCACTCTTGTTTAACAAATAATTTTTCTAAGGAAAGTCAGTTTAGTCTTAGGGTGAGTAGGAGTTCTCTGGTGTTGTTTCTCAGTCCTGACATTTCCCACTGATATAGCTGATAAAACTTTTCTTTACTTAGTAGAAATTACAATGTTTAACAAACACTCTGAATTTGTGTATTCACTCCTGTTCTTCAGCTGATTTTATCCCCAACTTCCACAACTTACATTTGGATATCCAGCACGAATTCCTGTATGCTCTTCTTGGCTCCCAGTCCAACTCATGTGGAGAGTGCTGGAAAAAATAGCCCAGCCCACGCCCATGCCCGTGCCTATGGTACAGAGATGGAGGGTTTGCTCTTAGCCTCACCTTGAGCAGGATTTGGCGTGGTGTAATGCTATGGGTATTTGCCAGAAGACTAGTGGAGGGCCATTTCATGTGCAGCTTGGCAGGGACGGGAGGGCAGCTCCTCTCAGCTCAGCCCTCTGATGTTTCACTTAAGCTCTCTAGGGAAGGGACAGTGCTGGACGGGAAAGCTCCACTCTTCAACAAGAACTCCAGCAGACAATACAATTAATCTGTTTTTTATTAACATTCTCTATAAATTTTTCATACATTGTAGTATTACCTAGCGCAGCCTTAAATATGTGCAAATGCTGATTGTGGAATATTTACATAGTTTTTCACTTTGTTAGCCAGCCACAGTTTCTTGAACTCCTCCTTTACCTGTGTCATTCTGTGGGGTTCTTCAAGCTTTTAGCTGAAAAAGAAAGACAAAGTAAAGGTAGGATATGATCAGGCATTCACACAAAGCTGCAATTGTTAGAAATGTAAATAATCTGCTTCTAGTCCCCTCCTCTGAGCAGTATTGGTATTATTCAAGCAGGTTGTGTATGCTGGAAAACTGTCTTGGAGATAATATCATTCTAATTTGGGTGTCACTGAGCTACCTATCTGGGGAACATTAAATACCATGCAGAATTGCATGGTGCCTCCTTGAAGGAAAGTGAGTGCCATGTGCAACCACTGCTTTTCTTGTTCCCAAAGGAAAAGGAAATTTTAGCATTAGAGGTATCCAGTGTAGGAAGCAGTGCACATCTTACTGGGCATTTTCCAGGAGTGGATTTTGTTCTCAGAGAATGGCTTATTCACAGAAGCAGAAAGCAGCCCAACAAATTTTGCATTCACTTAAATAGACACGGGATTGTAACAGATGGGGTCTGTTTAGGTTTAGCTTTTTTTAACAGCATGAAGAAGAGTTCTCAACTAAACTACATTGGATGATCCATCAGCAAGAGGGTTCAATCAAAAGGACTGAAAGGGGAAAAAAGTCCCATTCATTTACATCTACAGCCATCCAAGCTAAAGCCTCTCTCGCCTGACAGCAGCAAGTGGCAAACTTAGGGAACCAATGGGTCATGGGAAAGGTCCCATTAGATCAGTGGGAGCACACACTAAACAAATACAGTCACATGGATGCACACATTTAAATACTGCCCAAGGGAATATGTGGACATATGTTCAGTGTGGCAGCCTCTAGGCCTCAAGAAAGCTATGTTTAAAAAAAAAAAAAAGAATTCCATCAATCAGTCCCTGGGTCCTGTGAAGTATGAAGATGAAAACTGCAAAGGAAACATGTGCTCAGCTCTCTCCACCAGCTGCCCCATTAAAGCAGCACTGCTCTGCAATACTGCCCTGGAGACCCTGCAACTTCAATTCCAGTCTCCCTTTAAGCCCAGATGAGAGAGAGAGAAAGAGAGGGAGAAAAAAAGAAAGAATTATAAAGATAGACTAGCATCACTTAGCTTTTTCTGTGACCCTTCCTTTTTGCCAGGGATAATGAAATTTACTTTTTATGTTGGTCTCTGTCCTTTTGAAGGAGCTGACTGAGGCTTACATGGTAATAGAAATGCTATTAGCACAGAAAAACAGGGAAAAAAGAAAAGACAGACACAAACTTGAACATGATAATCTGATTGTGCCAACTCAGTTGGTGCCAGCCAGGGCTTTGTGATGCCATCTGCAGTGATACTGTCACTGGGGCATTTCCCTGCTTAGGAAAATAAGATCAAATCAAAGTAAAAGAAATGGCTCTTCATCCCACAGCACTTGCAGATGATAATTTAACAATTGAGTATGCTCTCTTGGTTCACACCACCCAGGCACATTGCCCCAATGTGTGCACAAAGCCTCCTCCAGGATCTGCCCAGAGGCAGGCAGGTTGGGGTGGCCATGTCCAGGAGGAGGGATGAAGAGGTGGCTGTGCCCATAGGGCAGGTAGGGCAGAGTGGCTGTGCCCAGCTGTGGAGGGACAGGGTGGCAGTATCCACAGCTGTGTGCTGGCCTCGGCTATGGGGTGCAGACCTTGCTTGTTCCCATGATGAGGTTTCAGACTGGCTTGGTTTGGAACATCCCTAAACAGCTGGACCAACCAGTTCTGTATCTTCCCTGGTGCCTTTAGGAAAGCCATAGAAAGGACCTGGGACATATCAGCATCAGCTTTTAGCAGTAGTTTCAAGAGCAGCCAAGAGACCTTGTTTTAGCTAGCCTTGTTACCCAAACTGGGCACAGGACTTGGTTTCTTAGTTTCTACCAGGAAGCAACACCACCAAAGCAGCAGCATTTGCAGGAGGACAACTGAGAATTCAGGATGTACCCAGAGAGCAAAAGGATAATTCAAAGGGTGTCCTCTTGCTTAACAGATCACCCGCTCCCATGGGCCTGAGGGTATCTTCCCTAGGAAAAGGAGCACCCTGTCCTGACCAACCTTCCTGCTGGCTGTGAAATATTTCTTTCAAGAGTCATTCTCCTCGACAGAGCAGGGATTGGGTACAGGCAAATTGGTTCTTGGGACAGTGTTAGAAGCAGCAGAGTAATCATGGACCTGCTGCTCCATTTGTATCTGACAGAGCCTGCTGGCCCTGAGGTCACTGAGAAAAATCAGGATAACTGCTCGGGCAGTGCTGCAGGGAAATTTCCTTTTTGTGGCATGTAGTAAGAAAAAACCCTAACCTTAGGTAGATATCCTGCAGCCCTTCAGCCCCCTTAGAAAGCTGTGGGGAGCTATATTGCAGGAGTTTTCCAACAGGCTCAGCCAACAGCGTGCAATGCTGCCATGGGCCCTGACAAATTGCTCTTAGCCCCTGTGGGATATTTTCTCCCTGACGGAATCTTTTCTGTACTATGAGACCGCTGGGTACAATGGCCAGATTTCTAGCTTTTACTAGGTAGGAGCTTGTAAGGGTTGTGGGAGGTGGGAAGGCATTTCAAATGACAGAAGAAAAACTAGACCATGGTGACTGATGCAGGGTTTCCTCCTCCATGTGCTCGGTGCTCCCTGCCAAAGAGACCTCCACAAGCCTCTTCCTGGGTGTGCTAGCTGAAGCTGGTTAAAGGGTGGGGAAGAGAGTTGTTTGGTAAGCAAGGTTTGGGCAGGTTAGAATTTATCGCTCAGCTTTATACTGGTATCCCAAAAGATTTCATTCTGTCCTTCCCCCAGACCAGCCCCAGCTACTCAGTGGCAGGGAATCTCCAGAAGTGCAGTCACTCCAGAGGCCTCATGCAGAACAGACAAGGAGGAAGACAGATCCAGTCCCTGCTACAGCACTGGTATCCATCTGCTCCCTTCCGGAGGATGTAAAACCCCAGCCTAAGATTTCCCACTACTTGACATTTTCCTTCTGAAAGACAAAACTTTATATATTGAGAAGAAATACACAGACATCCACTGGAGTGTAAGCTGAAATATACAGCTCACCTTGCCAAAAATTTAAAAGAAATTAATAATTTTAAATCTATCTATCTATCTATCTATCTATCTATCTATCTATCTATCTATCTATCT
>NW_020897691.1:7852675-7920598 GCF_003984885.1 Neopelma chrysocephalum
TCTATCTATCTATCTATCTATCTATCTATCTATCTATCTATCTATCTCAATATATGTTTAGAAAACTGCTCACAGATAATTATCACTCCCATTATGGATACAAGAGTGCTCCCCCCTCCCTCTCTCCCCATGCACAGAGCCTGTCACACACAACAAAGAGGGAGGCAGAAGCCTGCATTTTATGTCCCTTTTGACCTACAACATGGATCTGTTCCAATCTAGCAGGTAATTAAGTGATGAGGCATCCCTTTAATCCACATTTTATGTTCACAATCAGGTCTTTGGGGCATTGATATAATTAAATCATGTGATCCCCTATAATGAAATCCTTAATTAGGGAAAATATAATTAAACTGGATTTCTTAAAAACTGAATGTCACAGTGCCTAAGTGTGTTTTTCTTTTAAACATGCACAGCAATCAGACTAAATCTCCTGCTGATGCTTTACTCAATTTTCTGTTTAAAACAACACTATCTATATTTATAAGTTTAAATAGCATGAAAGGATTTGAAAATGATTTTTAAATACAGCTTTTTAAATTAGCTCTTAATGCAAGATTACCAGATTCCATAAATTTTACTTTGAATAACAGGAAAAAGCTACCCAAGCTGAGACCTGTGTTTGGCAAATCTCATGCTCATACTGTTTAAGATTTCAATCATGAAATACTGAAAATGAGACATATTTTTGGCTTCTTTGATTGCTTTTTAGCATTAAACCATTTATTTTTAAAAGTTGCCATGCAGAGAGGTGCTGGAGACCTTGAGGAGCTATTCCTTCCCTGGTGCCTAACCTCTCACTGGAACATTGTTCAGCAAGTTTTTAGGTGGGGGCAGAGGAGGAGGAGGAGAAAGAGCAGAGGACCTGGCCCACCTTTGCACCTGTCTGTCTGCCCCTGTATGCTGCTATTTGTTAGAGTTTCTGTTTCCTGGGGGTAGAGGTGGCGTTTTTGTTCTCTCTTGGTTCAGCCCTTGCCACAGCACCACCCTTCTTTGTACTTAGGCTTTGTGGTTTCTCAGGTGGTGGAATCAGTGACACCCAGACGGGATGAGGGGCAACAGCCCCCACAGCAGCAGGCCAAAAATTTTGGTGATTGCACACCTGATACGCAGCAGATCTGCACTAGCAGGTGTGCAGACCTGAGGACGAGGTTTCCAGGGTAAATTTGTGCATAGATGGCATGAGAGTATAGAAGCACCCCTTCATGCTACCTGGCACATTCACCTACTGTGATTCCTGAGAGGATAGCAGGAAGAGGTCCCATTTTCTTCCATTTATGCTAATAGATGGCAGCTTGGTGACAAAAAATCTTCATATGTTGAAGACACTCAGTTGACAGGCATCAACATGTCCGAGCTGCTCAGGACTGCAGGATTGGCTCAGGGACACTGATGCCAGGGAGGGGTCTGGGTACCAGCTCAGCAACAGGCAAACAAAAAGGCTGGCTGTGCTCTTTGCATCCTGCCCTGGATACCCTCAGGCCTTTGCTGCCAGTTCCTTCTGTGGGGGCTCTGGGTATGACGCTCAACTGGCTCCCTTTGAGTTGAGCAATATGTCTTGCAGTGGTTTAGGCTGGAATGAAGAAGGAATGGAGGAATGGAGAAGGCAGCTTGTCTAAAACTGCTGGAAAACAGTCTTTCAAATAAGAAACATAATTTAATGTATGGTTGTGCAGAAAACAAAGAAAGTTTTCTCTGTTTCTTTTGCAGCAAAATCAGCACTAGCACCTTTGGTAATGAATGTCATAAAAAAAACCTATTCTGTTTTACTTTGATAGCCAGTGAAATGCTCTCTCTTTTAAAATAATTTGATTGTAACTGCAAATGCTTTGCCATTTTAAGGCAGTGTTTGCCTAACTGTTTGGGTGCAAGTCAATCTGTGAGAGGATAAACACCACGTCTTAGACTTGCCATTGACATTTCCCAAGGAACTGAGTTAGAAACTTGTCATTACTGATAGGTTTTCAGGGTCCACATTAATCCTGACTCCTGAAGACAAGCACATAAAATGTTTGCAAAATGTGCTTCTGACCAGTCTCTGGAGGGCAGTGGTGAATCGAAAACTGGTGGTTGGTTGAACCCAAAACTGGTGGTTGATGATGACACTCTAAGAAACATTGTGTATTTTAAGATTCATTTTCTGGGAAAACATTAGCAGTTCTGAAAATTGCAAACTTTGTAGGACATATGATTTTACCTGTAAATACTTCCTCAATGAAACTAGCAACATCCATGAAATTGGCATTTCATCAATGTCTCTCTTCTGCCACAGATGGGATACTTGTTTTGCTACTGACCTTCTCCAAAATCCCTGTACTCTACACCACCTGCTGTGTGTCTGGCCACTACTAATGTTTCTTAAGGAGCCTATGCTAAGGGGTGGTGTTGAAGCACACTCCTAACACCTTTGCAGGATAACTGTAATGAGTCAGGTTTCCCAGCTGTCCATCTGAGCCTCAACTTCTCCTTGACAAAGCAAGTATATAAAAGAGCCAATTTAAGGTGTGTTCACATTTGTGTTTCCGTTCTGTAGTGCAATTCTGAAGTGAATTTTGTGGTATTCCTCATTTACTGTGCTTCACCAGAGAACAGTCCCAGAGATCCCAAATTGGAATTATTCTGTGCAAAAATAAGCCAAAACACATGTCGCAAGAGCCCAACCTAATTTGCTCTGGTTGTAAGTGGACATTCAGTCCATGGAATTGGATGAGGGCTAGGGTCAAGAGAAACTTAAATATGCACCCAGAGACCCAACTGCTTCCTGGGCTGCATCAAGATGTGTGACCAGTAGGTTGAGGGAGGTGATTCTCCCTTCTACTCCATTCTTGTGAGACCCCACCTTGAGTACTGAGTCTAGCTCTGGGTCCTCCAACATGGGAAGAACATGGAACTGCTAGAGTGAGTCCAGAGTCTTCTATGAAGACAGGCTGAGAGAGCTGAGATTTTTCAGCCTAAGATAAGACTCCTGGGAGACCTTATAGCAGCCTTCCAGTGCCTGAAGGGGGTCTACAAGAAGGCTGGAGAGGTAGTTTTTACAAGGGCATGTAGTGACAGAACAAGTGGTAATGACTTTAAACCGAAAGAGAACAGGTTTAGATTAGATTATTAAGAAGAAATTCTTTACTATGAGGGTGGTGAGACACTGGTACAGGTTGCCCAGAGAAGTTGTGGATGCCCTGTCCCTGGAAGTGTTGAAGACTGGGTTGGATGGGGCTTTGAGCAACCTGGTCTCCTGGAAGGTGTTGCTGTCCATGGCAGGGGATTTGGAACTACGTGATTTTCAAGGTCCCTTTCAACCCAAGCCAGTCTACAATTCTATGATTCTGTGTATAGTGGTTGGGTCCTCAGCACCAGCCAGCTGTGTCTGTTGGTGCACTTGATGAGGTGCCTCTGAGTTTCCTGAGCAGACTGAAATTGCAGCCGATGCTTTCTCCTAGCCCTGAAACTCCAAGTCATTGCTGCCTCAGGAGTGACTGGGTGGGACAGGGCTGGCAATGAAACTTCTGCAGTAATCACAGATGTGACACAAGGGTGCCCAGGACTAGGGGGGGAGCTGCACTTGTGGGATCTTGGCAATATGTTCCTAGAAAGCTTGAATGAGGAGACAGACGTGCAAGTGCAACATCATGGCATAATCTCCCACCTGGCAATTGCAGTACTTGCAGCAAAACCACTGGCAGCTGTGGTTTAATCTCTGAACCACAAGAAAAAAATCTCTGTTGTGGTTATATCTGCCTTTTGCCACATTGTGTCGTGTCTGTGTTTCAGAATGAGGGAGAAAAGTGGCTTCTCTGTACATGTAGATGCAGCTACCAGTGTGAAAACAGACCAGTGATGCCAGCTTTACCTTGTCACTGGCTCAGAATGGGGGCAAACAGCACACAGCAACATAACAAGGAGAAAGCCAAGCATAAATAGGCCAGCACAACCTGCTGCGCATACAGCCTTCAGGCTCCCAGACATGAGCTTGGGTCAGGGAGGAGCAGGGGGGCTACCATCCTGCTCCAGTGCTACTGGGCAGCCGAGGCTTCCTACATCTTACAGCTCCTGCCATGCTGAATGTCAGCAAGAGCTAGAAACCACAGTCACAGGCCAGTCACGCAGCCCACACAGCCCTTCCTGTGTGGCAGTCCTGATTTCCCACTAAAACCAGAACTGCGGTGGGTCATTGCTGATGGTGTCATTGTAAATTAGGATGCAAAATGCAGCAATTAAGAGGAGGTGAGAGCTAGCCTGCTTTGGCTCATGCGAACCATGTCACCTCCTCCCATAATGGTCTTGACATGTTGTCTATTGGAAACAGGAAAGAAGTGCATGGACTGGGTAAGCAGTACATTGCTGAAAACACCTGGTAATTATAGTACACCTCAAACTGAGCAAGAAGCACCATGTCACCTTTGAGAATTTTTTCCCAGAAAGTGAAAAAACACAACCTCGAACAGACAACACTTTTGTTCTATAATAACCATTGAAAGTATTTATTTCAAATTCTTCTGAGGTCTCAGATGGGGTAGTGAGTCTGGTTTTAGGCTCTGATACAAGAAGGCAGGCCAAAAATAGAGTTGAGGTACCACAAAAGGCTACAAGGAGAGATTGGCAGGAATGAGTCTGCCTTCCCAGGAAGCAGGGAGACTAAAAAGGGCTACAAAGAGAATATCTCATTATATAGAGGGATGTTGTTTTAATGAGTAGGATCAGCCATTCCTCATCTCCTCTGGTGCTGTGACAGGATTAACTGTTCGCCACTATTTTGATAAGGTGCTCCACCTGCAGATGAAAATAGTGGCTGCTAGTTTTGGGGGTTTTTCTGGAGGGGGTGTTAGTGGGGCTTTTTTGGGTTTTCTTGTTTTGTTTTTTTTTCCAAATAATATCTCTATTAACAAATTTTTTTTCTGTTGACTGCTTTATGATTTCTCAAGGAGGGATTTTAAGCTTCTTCACTTTTCAGATATTTTATGTGATTCTCTCAAATTAAGAAAATCGACTTTATTGTCCTCATTGTTGTGTACATGCTGTGCTGATTTCAGGTTAATGAAACACCATGTCAGAGCTACCCTTGGACCATGTGAGTGTTTCACAACAGCAGCATCCTCCATACGGAGACCAAAACGGAGTCTGTTGTTTGCACGTTTGAAGATTGTACAGAAATGAGCAATCCTTTTTCCCCCCAGTAGGCATTTTCTGCCTTTAGCATGATGAGACGAAAAGTACATGAAATGCTCAACAATCTGAAGTGAATGTGACTACTAATGTTAGCTTTTATGATACTGAATTGTTGCTGATGTGTATGTTTTTCCCAGAGAGTGTATATATCCCAGACTGCTGTTTAACAGCAGGCCCCAAACTTATGTTTCCATTGAATCAACACTTCAGAGATTTGAGCACAGTTTCTACACTTAACAAATTTTGTGCAAAAACATTAACAGCTAAGGCACTCCCAATGCCAAGCATCCTGTCCTATCCTCAAGCTTCTTCAGCAACTAGAGAATAATGGAAACTTTGCAAACTGTCAACTATTTGTTTGATAACTGTCATATGCTTCAGGAAGATGTATTGTCAATAGCTGTCATTTCAGGAGAAATGTTTAACAAGAATGCATGTTTGTTTAGCAAAACCAACGAAGACTTGAAAATTGAGCTTTTTCATAACACACATCACACACGGAGCCCCACAGGACCTCACACACCAGATTTGCTTCTCTATATGTATGTCTCAAGCACAGCGCTCTCAAGTTTTATGAAGTTTTTTTTCTCAGGGCTTAATTTGATGCAACTAGCAGCTATTCTTTTTTAACCATCCAGAAATTTCTTGCTTTACAATTTGCTTTACTGCTACAATGTTTGTGGCTTGAAAGCATAATATCCACACTATTCCTTTTCTTCAAACATTTGCTTCCAGCTCTTTACACTCTGTGTGATGGTCTTTAGTGGCTTCTCCACACGTTCCATTCTCACAAACTAGCTTTGCATTTAATTAAATTTACATCTTTTTTTGCATCTAAACATCAGGATTTTATTGACAAGTTTGTTTTGGCAGAGAGAGAGCATGGTAGAGGAAAGCTAATTATGAATTGCTTCTTAAGCTAGGAAAAAAGGCCATCACAGTCCACCAGTGAGCCTTCTAGCAAGGAAGAATGGAAGGGAAGAGGATGACTTCAACTGAAAATACAGAAAGCTGTATACTGGATAGTATTTATGCTCGCCGCGCCGGCCCGGGGGCTTCGCGCCGCGAGCGCTCCGCGCGCGCGGTTTTGGACCCCAGGCAAGGCCGCGGCAGGAGAAAGGAGAGAAAGGGGGAGCCTTGCCAGCGAGCACTGCACCCCCGTGGAAGATGAGAGCACAGCTTCGGAGCACACAGAGGTTTGCCGTTCCAGGTTTGGGGAGGGAGGGAGAGGGGGAGGGGGACGGAGCAGAGGGATGGGTGTTGAGCTGGCCATGGGGGTCCTTCGACTGGCGGGTGGGAGAGCAGGGCTGTCCCGTATGAAACATCACTTCACATGTGAGCAGTGCACCTGGAATTTGTGGTAACACAGTGGGGGAAGGATAAGGTCTGGGTGGACAGAGGGTTCTTTTGATTGATGGGGGTCCCGGCCAGGCTGGGGCCTTGTAAGGTACCTCAGTCTTGGACAGGTACGGGGGCCAGAACGGTTGGTCAGTTTGTTTGTTTGTTTGTTTGTTTGTTTGTTTGTCTATTTATTTCTTTTGTTTTGGCTCTCCTGCGGCTACTGCCCAGGTTTGGCATGTTCTGGATATATTTGCTTTGCTCTGTTACAACCTGAAAGAGTGGGCAGGACAAAGGGTTGTTACTGGAAATAAAAGACTTGCCCAAATTGTTCTAACAGGAACGTAGCCTATGTACCCCTGTGTGGTTGCGAGCTATGCTGGCGAGGGTTCATGCCTTCGGTAGGGTCGCCCATGCCAGACAGGTCAAAACCATAGGACCAGATAAACTACATCCCTGGGCAGGATGAGCTCATTAGCCTTCTGGCAGTCATCCTAGGAGAAGGACAACTCTCATCCCAAACCCGGGCAGATGGAGCTCGCTTAGCCCTGGAAGGCCATCCATCTAAGAGAAGGTCACTCTAATCAAACCTACGTCCTGAGGACCTCGCTGCCACCGTCCAAGCTTGCTCGGCCCTGGCAGATGAACCTCAGGATTAAAGGGTGGGTTCAGTTCCGCGCATACTGCATCTCACCTAAAAAATCCATTGCGCAGGCTTGAAGGCTTTACCCACATGCAAAAAGTCCTGTAGCGACGGGCGAGGGTCGAAACGGTAGGTGAAAGATGCACTGGGAGCCGCAGACTCAACCCTGCATACAGGCGGTTCAGGATATTGGTCATTTGAGACTGACGGAGATAAGAGTCTCTTGGGGCAGCACCCTGAACGACCAAGCAGCCTTTTCAAGGACAGCACTGCTTGCTCCACTCGGAGAGGGGCCTAGAAAAGGTGGCCTAAACAAAGCTCATCTCCACCTTCACCCGGTTGGTTAACCGCAGACCGACGGGCATCTTCTTCCAATGCGGTCGCACAAAGAGCAAAAGTCAAAGGCATGCACCTGCCTCCAAAGGTGTACTCAAATTAACTCTAGCATGTTGGAACATCAGAACCATGCTCGATTCTGCCAATAGTGGTCGTCCTGAGCGACGTTCTGCCCTAATTGCCCATGAACTGGGTCGTCTCAACATCGACATTGCTGCTCTCAGTGAAGTTCGCCTTCATGAGGAAGGCAGCCTCAGAGAACATGGTGCCGGTTACACACTCTTCTGGTCAGGTAAGCCCAGAACCGAAAAACATCTCTCAGGTGTCGGCTTCATGATCAAAAACTCCATTGTCCCTAAACTCGAAAATCTGCCGACAGGTCACTCTGACCGCATTATCTCCCTACGCCTTCCACTAAACAACAAGCAACACGTTGTCATCTTCAGTATATATGCCCCAACTCTCCAAGCTGACCCTGCTGAAAAAGATAAATTTTACACTGACCTGCGCTGTCTTACCCAAAAGGTGCCCGCAGATGATAAGATCATTATCCTTGGTGATTTCAACGCCAGAGTAGGTAAGAATTTTGAAGCCTGGAAAGGAGTATTAGGCAAGCATGGTGTTGGAAACTGCAACGATAATGGTCGACTTCTGCTAGAATTCTGTGCGGAGCAACAGTTCACCATCACCAATACTATCTTTCAGCAGAAAAATAGTCTGAAGACAACCTGGATGCACCCCAGGTCTAAGCATTGGCACCTCATTGATTATGTCTTGGTGCGACAGAGAGATGTCCGCGATGTCCTCCATACCCGCGTGATGCCCAGCGCAGAATGTCAAACAGACCATCGGCTTGTGCGCTGTAAACTCAACCTTTATCTCAAATTCAAACCCAAGAGGGGCAGTATCCCAAGGAGAAGACTCCAAGTTAACGATCTCCAATCAGCCACAGTAAGAGAAAGATTCCAGGCAAACCTTCAAACTAAGCTTGATAACCATTCCACAGATTCTGCAGTTTCCTCTCCCGAAACAATTTGGCAGCATATTAAAAGTAGCATCCTGCAATCCTCTGAAGAATCCTTAGGGTTCTCCCTCAAGAAGAACAAGGACTGGTTTGATGAAAATAATCAAGAAATCCAGGAATTGTTGAGGAAGAAGAGAACCGCCCACCAAGCACACCTTGCACTGCCTTCCTGTCACGCTAGAAAAACAGCCTTTCGTCTTGCTTGCAGCAAGCTCCAACAGAAACTCCGTGACATCCAGAACAAATGGTGGACCGATCTAGCTGCAAAAACTCAACTATGTGCAGATACAGGGGATCACAAAGGATTCTATGAGGCCCTGAAAACAGCATACGGGCCTACATACCAAGTCCAAAGCCCACTACTCAGTGCAGATGGTCAAACGCTTCTGACAGATCAAACCTCCATTCTGAATAGATGGTCTGAACACTTTCAGACTCTTTTCAGTACCAACCGTGTAGTACAAGACTCAGCAATTCAGTCCATCACACAACAACCAGTGAAATACGAATTGGATACTGCCCCCACTCTAGGAGAAACCCTCAAGGCCATACAGCAGGTGAAAATCGGCAAGGCAGCTGGGGTTGATGGAATTCCACCTGAAGTCTGGAAACATGGGGGCCTTGCACTCCATGCTAAATTTCATGAGCTTGTGGTGCGCTGTTGGGAACTAGGCGAACTACCTTCAGACCTTCGTGATGCAGTCATCATCACCTTGTATAAGAAGAAAGGTACTAAATCAGACTGTTCAAATTACCGTGGTATTACTCTGCTCTCCATTGCTGGCAAAATCTTGGCAAGAATACTCCTGAACAGACTAATACCCGCTATAGCAGAAGAAATTCTACCTGAAAGTCAGTGTGGCTTCAGAGCCAACAGGAGCACCACAGACATGATATTTGTTCTCAGACAACTGCAAGAGAAGTGTAGGGAACAGAACAAAGGTCTCTATGTAACCTTTGTCGACCTCACCAAGGCTTTCGATACTGTGAGCAGAAAAGGTCTTTGGCAGATTTTGGAACGTTTAGGTTGTCCCCCCAAGTTCCTTAAAATGATCATCTCACTTCATGAGGATCAGCACGGCCAAGTCAGATATGGCAACACACTTTCTGAGCCCTTTCTAATAAAGAATGGTGTGAAACAAGGCTGCGTTCTCGCTCCTACCCTATTCACAGTCTTTTTCAGTATGATGCTTCAAAGGGCCTCGGCAGACCTCGACGATCAGGACGGTATCTACATTCGATATCGTACTGATGGAAGCCTATTCAACCTAAGGCGACTGAAGGCCCATACTAAGACCCTAAACCATCTTGTCCGGGAGCTGCTCTATGCTGATGACGCCGCCCTTGTTGCCCACACAGAAGCAGCTCTGCAGCGTTTAACATCCTGCTTTGCAGAGGCTGCTGAGCTCTTTGGGCTGGAAGTCAGCTTAAAGAAGACAGAAGTTCTCCATCAGCCTGCACCTCAGGAAGTCCCCACCGTCCCCACATCACCATCGGCCAGTCAGAACTCAATTCAGTCCAACAGTTTAATTACCTAGGCAGCCTCATCTCCTCAGATGGTAAGATTGATGGGGAGATAGACAATAGGTTAGCGAAGGCATACAGTGCTTTTGGAAAACTCCATAAACGAGTTTGGCGTAATAAACACTTGAAGAAAAGCACCAAGATCAGTGTTTACAGAGCCATAGTGCTGTCTACTCTTTTATATGGTTCCGAATCATGGGTCATCTACCGCCACCACCTGCGTCTCCTAGAACGCTTCCATCAACGCTGCCTCCGTACAATCCTTAACATCCATTGGTCAGACTATGTGACCAATACATCTGTTCTCGAACAGGCAGCAATCACGAGTATTGAGGCCATGCTCCTGAGAACGCAACTGCGTTGGGCAGGGCACATCTCTAGGATGAAGGACCACCGCCTCCCTAAGATCCTGCTCTATGGTGAACTTGCCACTGGCTGCCGCAAGAGAGGAGCTCCAAAGAAAAGATACAAGGACTCCCTGAAGCAACAACTCAGCCTCGGGCATATTGATCACCATAACTGGTCCACTCTGGCCTCTAATCGGGAGGCCTGGAGACAGACCATTTATAACGCTGCTGATGCTTTTGAGAAGGCACGCAGGATCACTCTTGAGGAGAAAAGACAACGCAGAAAGAATCGAACCTTGCAGAATATACCATCTAAGGAGTCTTTCTGCTGTGTCTTTTGCAACCGGACTTGCCTTTCTCGTATTGGCCTTTTTAGCCACCAACGCGCTTGCATGAAAAATGGGTAGAGCCCTTCCCAAATCTTCGTTCGCGAAGCCTAGCCATGATTTATGCTAGTCTCTTTTCTGGAGCACCCACAGTAATAGACTGCATTGCATTACAGTACACTCAACTCATGTTGCCAATAGCCCTTTTTTCTAACCAGTGAAGAAATATCAAGACCTAAAGAACTAAACAGAGGATATTGTAGGGGCTCACCTTCACTGGCTCTGGAGAAGGAAGAACACATTATTTGAAAGTTTCGGGGAATATGTCCTATTCTATTCTCTCTTCTCCCGTTTTCTAAGCACCCCCTCTTTTCCACTGTGTTTCTTTTATCCTATGTAGTTTTCCATTCCAGGGAAGAAACACCAGTTAATTTGGTGGGCTCAGACCTATCCCTGACAAGAGAGCTGATGCAGCACATCACCAAATTTTAAGCATCACATATTTTTTTCAAGGTCCCTGCAAATAACTCATTTCTATTCCTCAGCAAGCTTACAAGGTCTGGTCCTGTAGCCTCTGCTCTCCCTAAACCATTGCTACCCTATATAGTCCTCCAGCATGCAGACCTCTTACCTTATTACTAGAGCCAACGACCTTGTTCTGCTGATTACATGAAGATAATGTAACAGAGAAAACAGGCACATATTTCTTTTTGCTGCAGCATTGCCCTCCCCAGCACAGAACCTTTTTCACTCCCCAAAACAAGGGAATGATTATCACTTCACTGGGAAGCACACCTTCAGTGGCTTTACTTCCATCCACCACACTGTAAATAACCATTAACTTTCTATGGTATGTTACCAGGGTAGCATCCTCTGCTTCAAAGCAACTGAGATTTCTTCTTGCTGTTTTTTATCTGTTAATTGAGAAGTATCTTAGTCTGAGACTCACACTGTAATAAATACATTGTAACTCGAATTTATACTTGAGTAATGTTGGAATTTCATGCTAATGTCTGTTTGGCACTATGAACTGTTTTGCCAGTGGTGTGTATCTAGAACACAACCCATCCTAGTCCCATGTTGCTGGAAAGGAAGGAGTGATGCCATGTGGAGGACAAAGACTTAGGCACCTTTAGGTAGAGCAATGTGAAATTTCTTTTCCTTTGAACCATTTTCTAAGAGACAGCACTGTTTTAAATTCACAGGCAATTGGAAAGGACAATAGTCCTGTATGATTAATCTCACAGGCAAAAATTAATTAAGATATTCTCTCTGTACTGCTAAGAACATGTAAGTAGAGTTGTCTCTGATCTTTATTTTGTTTTATGTTTTCTTTTTTCTAGTATAGCCTCTGAGAGGCAGCAGCCAAGGGAATTCATAACCGTAAAACCTGTGCCAGATCACATCACAGCTGACATCGTACCTCCAGCAGCAGCCTCCCACTAGATGCTCTGGGCAAAGACAACAACAGAAAGTGCTAAACCAAACCTTGCTCCCTGTGGGCAGTCCCTCATCCTTTAGCTGCAAAAATACCAGGATCACAAAGAAATCAAGGGCACCGATACATAAAACTGTATGAAGACTCAGCTGATTGAGATTCTTAACAAAACTCCTGGTGTCTTTCATGAAGCAGACTTAAGCTTAGCTCCTACTTAACTGAAGTGAGCTTCTCCCTCCTCTCAAGGAATACAAGGAGACACATGAATTCCTCTTTCTAAGCTACCTGCAGGAGAAATTTCTTTTAGACTTTCTAGCAATTGATCTGTGCCCTAAGGCAAGTTTTGGATTATTGTGCAGATGAACACAGGATCTTCTTCTTTTCTTTTATTAGGATCTACTTCCAAAAAATTAACTGTGTATTTGATTGTTTTGCCCTCAATGGAGAGAATTTTGGAGGTTAACCATCACTGTATTAATGAGACTCTTTTTATTTTGGGCCCAATTTTTCTCCTCATTTATTTAATATGTTGTTATAATTGTTCCAGAAATACTTGTAAAAGGAATGAATTAGCCTTCCCTCCATATTTCTTAAGTATCCAATATTTATTTTTATGATTAAAAAAACTGATATAAGCTGAAGATTTTCAGGAGTTTTTCTTCTGTTAGAATTATTTCTGATCGTATATTCATAGGTTATAAAGCCAGCCACACTGTGACCATCCTGCCTGATCTTCCCTGTAACACAGAAAGTTGAAGTAAAACAAGTAATTCAAGTAAAGTATCTCTTTTTTAGGGGGGTGGGGGAGGAAATGAGAAAATTATGTGATTTAAAAGTCTCCAGTGATAGAGAATCTATCAGGAAGTACTTTCAGTGGTTTGCTGTCCTCTGTTACAAACCCACCCTTTAGCTTGCATCTGCCCACTTTCAATTTCTTGCTCTAGATTTGTCATGTTCTGGCAGACTGAGGGCTGATTTCCTTTCCCAGGGTAGGTGCCTGGCCAGGGTAGAAGCCCTTGCAGTTACAATGGAGATAGATGCTTCCTTGTTTTTTCCTTAAGACTGTAGCTCTGCCCAGCTCCCTTCCCTGAAGCCTGCTCTTCCTTAAATACCTCTCTTGCAAACTTTGCTCTCTGACAATCTTTGCACATAACATGGCTTTTATTTTACTTCCAGATCACTGATAAAAGTGTTAAAAAACTTGGTTCAAGACATTTGTTGGGAGCCACTAGAAATATATTTTCTGCTTTCTATTAGCTTTGGAGATGTATCAGTTGGTCCCTGTCCAATCCATTTAGTGTATTTCATATCTTTCTAGCCTCTTCATTAACAAAGCTTGCAAAACCAAGGCTTCCATACAGAGACCAAGTGCCTTAGTCACCCAAATACATAAATTCAATTAAAAGAATCACATTGCTTGGATAAAATCTACTTCTTTATTTCCTAATTTATTGGCAGAAATGATACAGCTGCTTTCTAATTCCCCATTAAGTAAATCTCACATTAGCTACTGACTTAATATTATTTGTTTGTTGTCACAAGAAAGCAATCTGAAAAAAATTTAAAGGTCAAATGCAGGTAGGAAGCTGTGTAGAAGAATATCTCTTCTCATTAAAAGCATCAGTTTATTATATAGCACTGATTGCTGGTACCAGGATGATACAGCAGTGCTTCAAACTGTAACCACCCAATGCTCCAACATTTTAACATCAGCACAGGCCTTTTAAACAGCTGACATCAAAATGAAAGTACTCATGATTCTCTTTGTCTGTGTGAATAACATTTCTCAGTAATGCACCCAACATGGAAAGCAAGGGTGGCTTCTCTTGGAAATTAGAGGAAAAATAAGCTTTGTCCAAAAACCACCCAGCACAGCCTTTCTCTCTTTTTTTTTTCTCTTTTTTTCTTTTTTTTTCTTTTCTTTTAAGAGGAGGGGAAAGCTGGGAGAAGGCTCAAGCAGAGACAAAAGACAAGATTTGTCTTCAAATAGCAGCACTTAAATGCTAAGCCCCAGCCACGGCAGGTGTTTCAATCCCTGATGAGCAGGTGCAGCAAACTGGCTATTGGGTCTTGCAATGCCCTCTAGCCAGATTAGACCATTCATTCATGGAAAGAAAAGGAATGTGCAAAGCCACTAGGGATCTGGCCAAACACTGGGTGACTCTCAAGACTGCCAAGCTCCAAAAGTGCCCAAGGCCAAAATAATGAGAGCCTCCACTCTTGGTGCCTGTCTTGCATCTCTTGCTCTGTCTCCCCGGGAGAGGGATGGCTAGAGCCCAGAAGAGTGGCTGCCAGCTCCCATGAGCCTGCATCATGCATGACTTCATCATGCAGACCATTCGTTCCTTGCCAGCAACACCATCTCCTCCTGTCCTGAGGAGGGAAGCCTGGCAGGAGGGCAATAAAGGAGGCATGGCTAGGATGCCCTCCTTTTCCCTTTGGAGACGAGGGACAGGAGCTGGGAGGCCCAGAGGATATCCCACATCCCCTGTCCCATTGCAGGGGTGTATGAGTAGGAAGAGGAGCTGTGCAGGAGGCATGGATGTGTGCAGGGCTGCACACACAGCTTGGGCTCATCCCCCGCAACTTGCACATCTGGGTTCACCTGAAATTTTGCTGAGAGTTTCTCTTGATTGGCTTCAAGCCTACAGTTAGTAGGCTTGAAAAAGCATCCTGCCAATGACTGGGGCCCTGAAGGCACCCCCCTGATGCACAGGCAATCCAGCCAGGGTGAGCACTGGGAGAGGGGTTTCCCAGCAGCACCCCCTCATCAGGCAGCTGGGTCCCATACCCCATGTCGTTGAGCCTGTGTGGGACAGTGGTGATGGGGGAGACACATGTTTCTCATAAAACATTCTGTAAAATGCAAAACAGCTGAGTGTCGTCTGTGTGTGGGGGCCATGCTGCCAGCAGCTGGCCATAGCCCACACAGCCCCATGGCTGTCAGTGATGGGGCAGTGTGCCACATGTATTTCTGGGGGGACACGGTGCCCCCATGCAGGTTAGGGGGCTGCTAGGTGAGAATCACTCCATGTGGGGCAGGTTGCTCTTGGCCATATCTGTGGATACACCTTTCACCCCTTCACTTCCTCCTCAGCTACTGGCCTCCGCACAGCCTTCTGTTTCCCCATACCCTGCCAAAATGAGGTGACTGCAGATGTGCTTGAGGCAGATCCCACAGCCCTGCACTTGTCATTTGTGGATGGGATATGTGGCTGCCCAAAAGCCAGCGAAGAAATCATATCTATTGTCAAAGGGTGGGTTTCTCCCACCTCCTGCTTATTAGCTCCACAGCTACTATT
Source organism: Neopelma chrysocephalum (assembly GCF_003984885.1). Taxonomy (NCBI): domain Eukaryota; kingdom Metazoa; phylum Chordata; class Aves; order Passeriformes; family Pipridae; genus Neopelma; species Neopelma chrysocephalum. Next base: position 7,868,117 of record NW_020897691.1, read on the forward strand.
AAAACAGACACCTCGTTAGCAGCTTGTAATGAACACCAATAAGGCATGTGCTGATAAATAATAAATATATGTGGTTATTTGATATGGCAATTACAAGTGTAGCTGATGTTGTTGGATAAATCTGATCTGAAATATTATGGTTGGGCAGGATTGCACCAGCTAGTCACAGCTTGGTAACAAGGAGACGGCAGTTTTAGCAGGCCTTCCTCCCACACGGAGAGTTGTGCCTGCTTTCCTTCCATTCTCACAGGCAACTCAGTGGGTGTGCAATACAGCACATTCTCTGATGCATGTCTGTGCAGAAAATATTTTACTGCCTGTAATTCCAACTGTTCCAACATAGACTTGTAGAAATCATTTCTACAAAGAGTCAAGCTATGTGGCCTGGGTCAAGCTATAAGGATCTGGGAAAGCTCTTGTAAATGTGATGAATTTTAAGCATCAAATGCTTCATTGGAATGGATATAGAAGTTGGTATAGTCTAAGTGTTTGCAGCATAGAGTCTGAGAGTGCAGAAACACTTCACAAAGCAAAAACTGAGGTCCTGAATCTGTAGGTATGTAAAAATGGTGCTACTTGTTGTTCAGAAGAAGAACATGGGGAACTGGAGGAACTGAGGAACTAAAAAACCAAAAACATAATGCATGGTATCTCAGGGCTGAGCATGGCAACTGGTGATGGGGAGGGGGCAGGTAGCAGCGTGGCTGCTCCCTGTGCTTGGGAGCCAGCCTGCAGATGTTGTCTACTCCCTGCCTGTTTCTTGCCCTTATGCTGTAGCTCCCAGAGGATTTTAAAAATTCAACCTAAACTCCTACAGTGGAAAGTGCAAATGGTTGTTGTGACTGTGATTACACGGGGAACTGAAACCCAAAAGACAATCTGTTATTCTGTAAAGGCATAGTCATGAGCCCTTTGCAAAGCAGTCATCAGCTGGGTGCCTGGCTGCCCTGATGTCACGTTTCAGGTCTATTGGCTTCACCAGAAACCAGACCATCCTGCCAAGTCAGCACAGCTGGAGAGGTGCTGAGCACACCCAGGGCAGGGTAGGCTCAGAAGAGGCTTTGGACAGAGGCTTTTCCCCAGGTTTTGGGTAATGGGAGCAGGAGCCTGGGAGGACTACTACAAACCCACCTCTGGAGCATCAGGGCAGGTACCTTCGTGAAGGAGCACCTTACTCAGACACCATTCCCCCCGAGCATCTGTGTGCTGTGAAGACTGCCCATGGACAAGGCTCTGATGGGTGTGGAAGAGACATCCCATACGCAGCCTTCAATTTACCAAGACTTTGCCTTCACCTTAATAGGTTCAATTACACCCGTTCTGCCACCCAAGAGGTTACTGGCATAGAAAAGAGGCCTGAATTTGTCACAAATGGTCAAAATACTATGAAAAAGGCTATTTCTGTGATCTGCCCAACAACTCAGTGCTAGAAAACCCTTAAAAGTGCCTGAACAACTGTAGTTTTGTGAAACTGGCTCATCAAAGGAAAAGCTTTAAAAAATTAATCTTGGGCAAAGTAACCTGCCTTATTTCCTCACATGCAGGGGCAGGAGACAAAGAACACTGGTTATTCCAGATTGACTCCCAAGTTTAGATGGCCCCCTGGAAGACTGGGGTGGTGTGGGGCAAGGGCAGTTCAGGTCAGTATGCATGGCACAGCAGTGATTTTACTCTGCAATCATAATAAGCATTAGGGGAGAGAGGAAATGGAAGATCAACAAGCTTTCATAGGGCAAACATACATCCCAGTCTGGTAGCAATGCATCACAGCCATCCTCTCTCAGGCTCTTTGGGTGGGCATGTTTACAGCACAGAGCACAGAGCACTAGCAAGGGCATGAGGAAAGCATCACAGCTGCAGCAAAGAAAAGTTTGGTTAGACCTCCTGAGTTCATCGGAGCGTTCCTGATTTTGGGAGGCAGATGACACCTCCTATCTACAGCAGGTGACCCCTCATACATACAGGATTTGGCAGAGTGTGGTCCTCCCTGTGTCCTGCGTACAGCAGCATCACCAAACGTGCAGCCCTGATCTGCTGACTCTTCTGCCTTGATATATGGTCTAATGCACATCCTAAAAATCTTTTCAAATGAGCTGCTTTGTGTACCTTGAACCTCTGATGCAGTAATGAATAAAAGGTGCAAGGTGATATGTTTCCCTTGATTTTCCATGTTCTGTAGATATCTCATGGTTTTGGAGGCATCTTTAGCATGTTTTTCACTCTTTTTACCTACACAGCCCTTCACCTCTAAGACATCATTGTTCGAAACTTCAAGAGTTTTTGTAGCTCTCCTTGTCTCCTTGTCCAGCCAAGCTGTGCTGGGAGCAGGAGGGGGGTGGGGAGGGGAGGGAAGGGGGCAAACTCCTGTAGCATCAAGTCACTCTATCCCAGTCAGGACCATGGGGAGGATGAACACTGTCTTGCGTATCTACAACATGCTGGCAGGCTGCAGGTCCAAGTGCACAATGCTATGGGTCATTTTTCCACAATCAAAAGGTGGCTGCCGAGAGTGAGCTTGGACTTCTATGGGGCTGGCTTGCATCCTTCCAGGCTGCTTCCTCGTAAGCATTTTTTTACCTCCAAAGAACTGTGCCTAGAAAGTGAGACCAAAGAAACCTATGGCTTGAAAAATTCTGACACACTATCATTTTCACTGCCAGTGCTGCAAATGCCTCCTTTGATACGTTCTAGACGGATGCATTATTTGTGCTGTAATTTGGCATGGATTTTGCTCCCGTATTTGTATGGTGTGCCAGGTGCCTTGCTGTTCATAAACCCAACCCCACTGCTACTAAGGAACCAGGAAAGCAAACAAGCAGCGGTGACATGCCAGTGGTACAAAACACTCTCATCTCCGAAGGCCAGCCCTGATGGCAGGGGCGTAAGGCATGAGCTAATACCCGAATGGCAGCCAAGAGGTTGAATGTGCCTTCTCATTTCCTCTGCTTCGGGAGGTTAAAGGTGGGCCTTTCATGTTCCTTAAGTGTAGCTTCGGTTTTGATGACTCAAAATAATCACACATGGTTGGACATTGTATTTAGAGTAGACTGTGCCTCCTGGTAGCTCTCCCAGCACGGCAGAGCTCTCTACTCTTTTAAGGAGGAGCCAGGACTAATCAGCTACTTGATATTCATTTTGAATTGTATACTAATTTCAAAAGCTTCATCCTTTTTTCTCCATGTCTACTTGCTGCCGAGAGCCCATGACTGCTTGCTTCCTTACTTGCTTGCCCCCCTCACTCGCATGCTGTCCCCAGCCTTTTTGGCAGCAAGCTCTGCAGGCACAGGACTTGTCCAAGTCTTCCTCCCAGCTCTCCCAGTAACCTTTGCAGGAAGAAATGTCCTATTAAATGTGAGGTGTTAACCACCCTCCTGCCTACATATTCCAAGATGTTTCCTGCTCATATTTCAGGAGTGGTCTGCAATGTTGCAACCCCCACTGGGGCCATTCTGTCAGTCCAAGCATTTAATTAGCTAATTACAACCTGCTGACATGAATACACAGAATATGGTGTTCGAAGAGCAATTTTTTTTTTCAATTCATTTATTATTAACCCCCAGTAAACATCTGATATGCTCTTCCCCGAGGGGACAGAGTGGTAATTGGTCCCTTGAACACTGAGTTCCCTTTCTAATCTGCCTGAGCTGGAGCCGAGTGTCACCATCTGTCAGTGTTTGCATATACAGCCCACTGCGTGTTTCACGTGGTGAAAGGGGAGAAAGAGAAAAAGGAAGAAGGAAAATCTCAGGGAAGGATTTTTAATGTAGTCAAGTCCCAGCTCCTCTGCCTGTCACTCACTGCTCACACATCTGCACCCGTCCCAGCAGGCGGTAAGGAGGGCCCAGATGAAATGCCCTGCCCAGGGTGCTGCACTAATTGGGTTGGCTGCCGTTAGCCCTGCTTTTTTCCCTGCTTCATCAGGCATCTATATCATGTTTGAGGTAGCAGTGGAAATTACTTTCCCTTCCAGCACTTTGACCAAAGGGCCACAAAGCAGCAATATCTGGGCTACATTTTCAGAGGGGACAAGGATGCCTTACAAACTTAAAATGATGTGGGGCACCTGATCCTGGGTGAAGCACCATAGCTGGAGACTCTCTGGTGAGCACAAGATCTACCAAACAAGGCTTGGCTGATCCACTTGGTGCTTCTGGAAGGAAAGACACTGATGTTTGAGTCAAAACAGCTCCTACAGGCCCCCTCAGTGCTGTTCCGTTTGGAGCTGTGGCAATGTGAGTCAGAATGGAGAGAGACAATCCCTACCCCAAAGAGCCAAGAAGGGCCTGGGCAGCAGCAGGGGAATGGGAAGGGGGAACAAGGAGCAGGGGGCGTCCTAGCTGGGCAGAGTGGCTGCTGCAGAGTGCCCAGCATGCACAGCCCAGCTTTGCCCTTCAGCTCAGCAGCCTTGCTCCCATCATGCATGGCTGCCTCCCCAGCAGTGCTAAAAAGGCTTAAACCAAACTCTTAAGTATTGATATAAAAAACAAAAAAACCCAAACCAAACTAAACCCAAACAAACTGAAAAAAACTTCCAGAAGACTTGTTTATGGTATTTTAAAGCATCTGGACATCAATGGTATTGATGCTGCTCCAGTACCCGCTTTCCATGAATGCAGCACTGATTGCCAAAATGTAGTAAATGCTAGGAAACACCTAGAAAGAGCAAAATTCTAGACTTTGATTGTACCAGAAAAGATATTCCTACTTAATATGATGAGGAGTCTCTCCAGTGGGTACTTTGCAGTATTTTCACAATGGTACATGTCAGGGTCCCACAGTCAGACAGCAAAGGCATGGTGGTAACGCTGAAAGAGGCAGGTGAATCTGAGGAGGAGTAAGGGATCTTTGGTTATATGTAACAAAAACTAATTTATAATCTCATCAATTGTTTTCAAGATTTCAATGACAAAAATACACAACCGTCTTTGAGCTTGTAAAAATGTGATTTGCCCACATCTGCCTTGGAAGAAAAAGCAGCAGAATCCAGAGGAAACAGAAAAATACATTAAAAAATAAATAAATGAGAAAAAGAAATAAAATTTATGTCAAGGGGAAGATGGGGCAAAACCAAGTACCTAGAGCTAGTTGTTTTAAAGACAGATGTCTGAGTGTAGATGGCTTGTCTCTGTGTCATTATGCACAGATGGGGAAAGCTGGTGGTAATCCTGAACTTGTCCTGTACAGGGTGAATCAAGCATGGGCAGGTATCATCACTGAGCCTGACTAAAACCCATGTGCTCAACCCTCAGAGCAGAAAAAAAAATACAGTGTGTGGTTTAGACAGAGACTAACTTCAGGCTACACTTCTTCAGCTCCAAAAATTGACTTTATCAGTGCTCTGGCTCTGGCCCCAGCATGGCTTTTTTTATGCACACATAGTACTGAACCTACCACAAAGTCAGTTAACAGCATTCTCTACACCAATGTATCAATTTCTAATTATTTCTAATATAAAGCATATGAAAAAGTTTCTGCTTTAGGAGATCTTGGAGAGTCCTTGTTCTTTAGAAAGCCTTGAGTTGCAGTTCAGGTACAAACTGGGGACATTTTGGCATTCTGAAAGATCATTCAAAGCTGCCAAGGGAAAAAATCTGTGCTATGTGCAGATCTGAATTAGAAGTCCAGAAATGTTGGGTTTACCATGTGTAAAAGCAGAGTTCACTTCAGTCTTTAGATCTGGGAACCAAGCATGAATTTCATCTTACTTCAGAGACATTTGGTTGTTGGATCTGCAAAAGAAAGGTTCCACTCTGATAGAATTCTTTTGCATGCATGTGGTCCAGTACAGCAAAGACGTGTGCCTGTCTCCTTCTGGGAAATGTTTTCTCTCCAAGTCCCTGTGGATGTGTGGAATGAGCCTCAGCGAGAAGGCTGACAGCAGCATCTCCCAAGAGGAACCCTGTAAAGCATCTTTTTTCAGTAGTGGGACATCCTCTTGCACATAACTGCAGGTGCCTCATTTTGCCTTCTGGCACAGCCTAATAGGACACCATTCCATGGGAAGGGGGAAAGCCTTGTGTTTCTGCCTTGATAGGGGGTGGCATGGCTGTGACAGTGGGTGAGGGCAGAGGGCTGCTGGTGGCGATGCTCCAGAAAGCAGCTGCTTTTGATAATTCATCTAAAGCTGCCCAGGGTGCAGAGGCATCCCTGGCATGGCCCCATGGCCCCACTGCTGCTCTTTCCTATGTGCAGCTGCCCTGGTACCTTCACTGCCCCTCAGAGCAAGGCTCTGGCAGGCACCAGGCACTCCCAGCTCACATTTTTAAGCCTTCCTTCCATGGACTGGGGATTTCCATGCATGACCCTGCTCATTCTGGGGAGCAGAGGACAGAGCCCTTGTCATGGGCCTTGGAGCATTTGTGTTAAGCAGGTTTTGGGTAGATGCCATGTGCAGATGGATACAGAACATTTCAGCTGTTGTTTGCTGCAACAAAAGGACACAATAATTTCACTGAACCCTGCTGATAGTGTAGAAAATGTTCCTCTTCTCTTTTAGCAGCCATGGCCTTTTTTCTGCCTTTTTTTCTTTTTTTTTTTTCAATGCAGTATTATTGAAACAGGTTGGCTACTGACAACTGAGATCATGATAGCAAAGACAGTTTAAAAAAATATCATGAATTAATTATTTTCTCCAATGCCCGGCTGTATCACTTATCAGACCTTCAATGGGAGCACTGGCCCAGCTCCCTTACCACGTGCACACTAATGGCTTGCTCCTCTATTATCCCTTTTGATCAGACACAGGTGGACAACAAGGCCTCCTCCTTGTCTGTTGAAAAAGGTGCACACTGTTGTCAGGGTGATTATATCTAATTACATCCTAGTTAATTATCAGACCTGAATAATTATGGCAGAGCTACTCTCCTCCAGAGATAGGTGCATCTTCCAGATGTCACACATCAGTCTCCACAGGGCAATTTCCTGAAACCTTTTGTAGGGATGTGCCGGCTGCAGGAAGGGGCTGCAGGGGAACTGCTGAGACCCACTGGGAACCAAACAGTCCAGTGGTCTTCATGTGCCCTCCCTGACCTCACAGCTAACTGGGCTGGGTTGTTTTCTGTCATACTCGTAACAGAATCACGCATCCCTAGAGCCACACTCAGTGCCCCAGTGAGGGCAGATGCATGAAGAAAAATGACCTCTCCCACTGCCATACAAATGCCGGCATGCTGTTGAGTTCACTACTGCCAGTGGCTTGGGCACAGCCACATCCTACCTCTGTCCCAGGTCCCTGTGGCACTGCCCAGCTGAGTCCAGCACAGCAGGTCCCAGGCCCTCCTCAGAGCGGAAACCTTTCATTTCCATACATCCTAACACAGGTCTAAAGATCCAACAAGGCTTCTTGTCATCTGAAATATTGTGCTTGGCTATCAGAGCTGAAACTCTTCTTGTCTCTTCTGGTCCCCTTTACTGGTCGATAGTTGATAGTTGGTACATATTTTCAGAGTATTATTTAGGCAAAACCTAAATAAGAAGCAGATTCCATATGCATTAATAACAGCAATGCCTACCACTAGATCAAAAAGCTTAAGGTTGGAAGAGCTGTCGCTGCTTGAGCTTGTGAGGTTAACTGAAATGCAACCATTTCTCTTCAAAACATGTCTGTCTTTGAATGTGTTGGAGAGCACCCCACAGTGCAAATACCATGGTGTCTGTTGTGCTTCAGGTATTCAGTACATGGCATTGCTCCCACTCTAGCAACACTTGCAAGATGTATTGGGTTTGCATAGCAAAGTTTGGGGCGGGGGGGTGGAGGGGGCTACTTCTATAAGAAGCTACCAGAAGCTTCCCCTATGTCCAATGCTGGCAATGCCAGCTGGCTCCAAGATGAATCCATTGCTGGCCAAGGCTGAGCCCATCAGCAACAATGTTAGCATCTCTGCGATAACACAGGTAAGAGGTGGGACGGGAAAACTGCACAACAGCAGTTGGAGCACAGAGGAATGAGAAGGTGTGAGAGAAATGTCTCTGCAGACACAAGTCTGTGCAAAAGGAGAGGAGGAGGTGCTCTGGCTGCTGGACCAGATTCCCCTGGTTAAGACCATGGTGAGGTCCAGGACCAGGCTGTCCCCCTGCAGCCCCTAGAGGTCCATGGGGGAGCAGATATCCACCTGGAGGACTCTGCAGTGGAGCAGGTGGATGCTTGAAAGAGGGTGTGACCCCATGGGGAGCCTATGCTGGAGTAGGCTCCTGCCAGGACCTGTGGCCCCAAAGAGAGAAGAGCCCACATGGGGGTAGGGGAAGAATGTGAGGAGTCCTCCCCCTGAGGAGGAAGGTGCAGCAGCAGCAGCAGCAATGTACAGTGAACTGACTGCAGCCCCTATTCCCTATCCCCCTGTGCCACTGGGGTGGAGGAGGTAAAGAAAAATTAGGAGTGAAGTTTAGCCTGGGATGAAGGAAGGGGTGTGGGGGGACAGCTTTTAAGATTTCATTTTATTTCTCATTTTCCCAAGTCGAGTCTGTTTTGCCCACAATGGTAATTGGTGAGTGATCGTTCCCTGTCCTTTATCTCAACCCATGAGCCTTTTGTTATATTTTCTCTCTCCTGCCCAGCCTAGTAGGCAGGAGTGATAGAGTGGCTTTGGTGGGCACCCAGCCAGGGTCAACCCACCACACACGAGCAATCCTTATGTGTGTGTCTTGATGGACTGGATCAGGTGGCAGCAGTCATCTCAAACCCCATGTGTTCATATTGCCTCCACCACTGTCCTACACCTCACCCTGCAGCTTGTTCTTTAAAGTCTTCTCAGCCTGGCTCTACTCATTCTCTGAAAGATGTGAATATCTCTGACAACCTGAAAATGGCAAATAATTTTTCATTTTTTTAAAAAAATATTAATCTATTGGATTTCTGTAATGTATGATTGCTTTCACTTCAAAAGCTAGCCTGTGGATGTACCACCAGAGTACCACTGTGGATGGTATAGATAAAGATATAGATGATAAAGAAAAAGCAGCACAAAATCCACCCTAGACATTTATCTAAAGAAATGTATGTTAAGCATGCACAAGTTTATAATATTTTGTATTAAACACACTTGAATATTTAATTTCATGCCATAATTGCCTGGCTATGAAGAGACAACAGAGACTTCTGCCACAGGTGTTTTCATTCATCCTTAACCCAAAATGTTGCATTCTCATTGTCACTTAATGGAAAGAAAAATAAAAGCATAAAAATAAAATAAAATAAAATAAATGGCTATCAGTTTCCAAGTTTCTTTAGTATAATTCTGATATTTTTTTTATAGTATAAATGTCAAGCCTTACTTTGAGCCTCAGAAGATACAGCTGCATTAACATTTGAGTTTGAATCTGAGATGTGCTTTTGAATTGTTTCTCCCTGTGATCCCCATATACCACACTTCGGATCATTTCTATCTTGTGCCTTTCCAGTGGATGAAAATAAACTACAGTAGGCACACAAGGAGCACAACTGATGAGCTGCTGCCACTGAATGTTTGGTCTGTGGGACCAGAGCAAGTCTAGTCCCACGTAAAAGCCCTGAAGGCATGGGTGGTGGGTTCCCAGCACCAGCCATTCACTCCACAAGCCCACTCCTATGACGACAAACCACTTGCTGGTACAGGTTTAGCAACTGATGTCTGGTGGTACTGATGCCAATGATAAGTGTGCTAAACAGTTTCTGTTCTTCATCAGCTCTGAAATTACTATTTTTTCAATTCACTCTCTCCTATCTCACTCCTGAATTGTAACACAGGTCAAATAGGGTATCTCTTTGCTAGCTATGTATCACAACCTACCTTTTTGATATTTATACAGTATCACCACCTTTTCATCTTTTTTAGAAAGGTAAACTGTCCGGTCTTTTCAGTCTTTTCTCAAGTGGGAAATTTCACACATCCTTTTCCATTCCTGTCACCTTTCTCTGAACTCTGTCTTGCTTTGGTACAGGCTTCTCGTGAAACTTGGGAGTATGGGGTGTACAGTCCTACGTATGTTATTCCAAATGCCAATGCATCATCAACTTACATTATTAATTGCTTGTATTTTAAACATATTCTCTATGCTATTCCTTTTGCAGCCTAACATCTTGCCTGACCAATAAATTAGAGCTGTGGTCAGCATCCAAATGATCATTGGGACGCCCACTGTGACACTCAGCTGCCTTTCCCAAGCCACAGCAGGTAATTGAGAGTTCTGTAAGGCATTTGAGCACATCCATTTTTTCCTCCCCTTCATTGTGCAACACTTTGTCTGAACACAGCTGAACCTTTTATGACACCGTGTCATCCATTCATCTAGTTCGATAAGGTACCTCTGACGTTTCTTACAGCCTTTTCAGAATCTGTCTAATTTGGTATTCTTTGCAGATTTAGTGAGTGCACAACCACCTTTTTCCAGATCATTCCTGAATATCCTGAGCAACCCAGGAGGCCAAATGAATCCTTAAACAACCTGAAAGGTAAAATTTTGCCATGATGAAACACATATACTTAAACCTACTTTCTTTTTTTCCTACCTCAGAGTTGAATAAAACTCTTCCATGAGCAAACATTATATGTTTTTGGGGTTTTTTTCTCTCATCTCTCAGTACTCAGAGCTGTCTCACCCATATAGGTGCAAAAAGAAAAAACAAGAGTCCATTAAGGTCAGCAAGAGGAATAATCTTGGCCCAAGAGCACTCCAAAACACTGATGATGGTTATGATTCCCAGTGATATCCACTAACAGTTCTGTGCCTCCTAGGAGTAATTTTCCTCTATTCTATTGCAATTAAAGCAATACCATTTTCCTTTATTCCTCTGTCAGCCCATATTTGTCTGAGGTTTCAGGAGCACTGTGTGTCTGCCTCTATTTTTATTTCGGTTTTATTTTAAGGGAAGAACAGTGCACGATATGGCATTGCCCAAGACTGGCAGACTCAAACATTGCATGGAGGAGAGGGACAGGAAAGGTGCCAAGCATGAATTAAGTCTGCATTCTGGCAGAACAATGCTGCATCATACAGACATGTCCTGGAGCACACAGCACCCTAGTGATAATTTCACAGAATTAATTTTCCCAAATTGAAAAAAAAAAAGCAACAGAACAGAAAGGATGAGGCAAATTACCAACACTAATCAGTCTCTCTCTCTCTTCCCTTTCCCCTTGTATGATAATTATGATAATTAACAAGCTAACAAGCTTCTAGTAAAAACAGTTCCAGAATTTCAATGTATAATTAATATTTACATCCATAACAAGTTGTCATTTGTGGTGCATGCTGATTTTCTTTTTTCAAAAGAAATTGCGCTTTATACTCAGAAAAGAAAAATTTTTCGAGAACATGCACTAAAAAGGCATTCTAAATTCAGAAATCTTGTCCTTATTTGCTATTTATTTATGCAGGGATATGCAAGTGTTTTAACATCTGGGTTTCTACAAATTGTGTATGCATATATGTAAACAGATGCAGTTTCCTTCTTTTTCTTCACAGAAGGGCACACCACCACCATATTCAATATCATTTGTTTTTCAGGTGGGTCCTTGCACATTAACTTTGTGTCCTTTTTTAGTGATCTGCAAAACCAAGTTCAGAAGGCCAGTCATTTGCAGAAATTATGGGTCCTTATTATGCAAAACTACTGCTTGGTCCTATATGTTTTCTTCAAGAAAGCTGGATCTGCAGCTTTCCACCTGCAGGAGAATACAGAGCAGGAAGCAAATTCTTCACTGAAACAGGCTCAAATTTCTCAATGCTCATGCAAGGTGGTAGCCATGCTCAGATATCACAGTGATGACGGACAAGAGTTGCATAGACAAATAACAGTCAACGGCCACTTCTCTTTGAGTATAAAAGCATCACCGATGGGCAGCTGGATAAACTGGCTGCAACAAGCACCTTAAAATTGCAGCTTCTGCATTACAGCTGAAAGATGTTATAACCTTAGAAGTAAGAATGGTACTGTCTCAAGGGCAGGTATTGACTGAATTCTTTTTAACCCATCCGTATGTGATGGATCTCATGGCAAATGACTGTCCTCAGACTCTCACAACACCATGGCATTTCAAAGGAGTAACCAATGGGACAATGATTTACTTGGCATCAAAAAACAGGTTAAAGGTTGAAGCAAATCTCTACAGATATAGAGAGAAGAGAAGCAATGGAGATACAGCCAAGAAAAATTCTGGGGAGATTTACTGTCCTTATTCATTAATATTTGATCCAATTACATATGTTCTTTGGCCGGTTGTTTTTCAGGTTATGTCTTCCCCACAAGTGCAATAACCAAAAGAAGACTGAGCAGTGGGGTGAAGTGCCTGTTCCACCAGCTCAGCCCCAGGGGAAGGACAATGGGGCTGCAGGATGGGAGCCAGCTCATTCTCCAGCTCCCTCCAGTGGAGACCACAGCCCATGCTTCCAGGGTATCCGCTTGACAGAAGGGTTGGGAATAGGGAACAAGGGGAAGAAAAAGGGAGAGAATACACACCTGGGAAACTAGAGTGGCTTTGAGTCTCTTTAAGACGCAAGTATTCCAGAAAAGGAAAGGCACTATAAATATCCACAGCCCAAGAGAAACTCATAGAAGCAGCCTCCTCAGAAGGGAGTCAACACTTGATATTTAAGTTGGAACCAAAGGTAGATTTATACGAAAGTGAAGTTGGACCTGAATTCTGTCATTACTTCTTTGCTAGATGAGATTAAATATGTGGTCTAGATATACAGTCAAGTCCACAGAACCTGAACTAATTAAAACACTTCATTAAATCAGCAGCTCACATCCCAGCTGTGGAGCATAAGCATTCCTCTACACCAAGTCATCATTCCATACAATATTTCATGGGGAAAAAAAAGAAAGAGTCATGACCTTGTGCTTTTTCCAAACTAATACACAGACAGATCCCTGTAAATGTTGATAACAAAATCATCTTGTGTCTGTTTCCCAAGTGACTGGAAAACCTTGAATGAATTTTCTATAAACCCCCCTTGGTTGGATACTTGCATGAAATTGATTAAACATATGCAAAAAGTCAGAACAGAAATAGCTCTAGTGTGCAAACCTAGAAAATGCCTTCTAAACTCTGACTCCTGTAGTTATTTCAAGCCTGAAGGTGGGTACTTTGCCATGATGAAAAATAGAAGTAGTATTGCACACAGGATGCTCAACAGCTGTTGGACCACACATTTGATTAATAAGGGCAGAATAATGACACAGGAGATTTAGATTTCTTGCACAAAGCACTTCACCTGGTACCATATGGCATTTAATTAAGAAACTAGGACACTACAAGATAAAAGCTCTTAGATTAAATTTATTAAAAATTAACTGATAGTTCTCAAAGTGCAATTTGAAATGGGAAATCTTTATTGTGGGCTTCAATGTCCAGTAAGTGGGTGTGACTTTTATACGTATAACGTATATTTACATCTATTTTTATCAGTGGGGAAAAATGAGTTTTAGCATTGCAGGTGGCACAAGATAACACCTCTATTTATCTATGTGTAATTTAAGCATTATGGTATAAGTTAGGCAGTTCAGATGGCCCTCTTAAGTCATAAAATATTGTGATAATAGAAAGAAATACTCCTTTTACTGTGGAAACCAAAACATTTCTCTGCTGCAGAGTCAGTCACTTACTAACTGTGCACTGATCCAAAAGAGGGAATATTTAGAGATTGCTTAGGTAAGGAAATAATTCAGCAGCTCCACAGAGGCACAGCTACATAAAGGAAAATTAACAGCAGTAAAGCTAGTCAGTAAGAAGAAGGATGCAAAACTGCATTAAGAGTGACTAAATAATAAGCTTCAGATGAAGAAGAGGAAATAGGAGGGACATATTTTTGCAGGAGTTTCAGTTGAATCAGGGAACCCTCTGGAGACAGATAGAACAAGTCTACCTAGACATGATTCTGAATAGAAACTACCAACTGGAAAAAGAAGTTGAATAATTTAGAGAGCTTCACCCCTTACCATCTAGTCAGAAGGTTAAGAAATAAAAATAGGACAAATATATACGTGTTTGTGTGTGTGCGTGTGTATGCAGGCGCTTATTATTTCTTCAGATCTTTCTTTAACATTCTGCTAAGCAGTTTGTGACACTATGTTAGAGTCTGGCACAAAGCCTGTCTGTGCCTCTGTATGCTTGTACTGGGTCTGTCTGCAGTCCCAGAGCACCCCTAAGGATGAAGCTTTGGAAAGGGCTGGATGTGCAGCAGTGGGTGGCCCACAGCTTACAGTGCAAAGGCAAGATCCTTTCCTGAGATCTCACACTGGGCTATGAGAGATCCCATGACGAGAAAATTCTGGTTAAAGGCAATTTTGGCTCACTCTAGACTGACACTGAATCTCAAACATAGAAACATTTCTCACAGATGGAAATATTGCTTCTTATTCAGTGGTAAAGTAAAAATTTGGCATGGTCTTCATCATATTTTTGAAGGATGTCCCAACGAAGCTCCACTGACTGGACATGCAAGCTTTATTCTTAGCACAGGCAACTCAATTTTACCAGGGGAACCACCACTGTCTGCTTTATTCACCTAGGGTCTTTTTGATAGCTTGGATTCAGGCCATGGGGACATGACTCAGATCTTAAAATCAAAAGCCATCACTACGCTGAGCATCCAGATTTTCAAAGGGCCCCTGTTTGACTGAATGTGTTTTAAATGAGTAGAAAAGGAGACAAATCTATTCACATGATAAATAAAAGCCTCCACTTTGAGTGCACAATGCAAGACTTGGAGTACCAAGAAGCTGTTCTCATCTCAGAACACAGCTGCATTAGGAAGATAGGCCAGAGTGGCTACTCTGTGTTAAATTCCAGCTTGGACATACTCATTTTTCTACTGAATGCTGCCTACATTGAGCCGTTCTGGAGGTGAGTTACGAGGAGTGACCAATATGTATTTTTTTGTGACAAACAGAGGCATCTCTACAAGGAGATGATTCAGAGCATTGTTTTAAATTCACCCCCTTGCACACACACTCACTTATTTTGCAACAGCCTCCCCATGAGGACAGGTGCTAAGGCTACAGAAATGTAGATGCTACAGGAGATATGCTCACTGGGGAAAAACGCAGCTTTTCATCATGGTAGATGAGCCAATGTCCTCTATTTTGCTCTTTTATTGATGTCATTTTATCACATGTGCCCTCAGAAATAGGAGTATTGTTTCCATTAGTCCTCAGTACTTCTCCTTTTATGTCATTCTATAAAAACACTCGAGCACGAAGCAGTGCAAGTTCCCTGTGACAGTCACGGTAGGATGGTTTTCCAGACTGGAAGGAGGTGGGTGCACTCCAGCATGCCATCCTTCAGCCCCCAGAGAGGCTACAGTGTGTAACTCAGAACTCCCAGCTTATGCCTGTGCAATCCATACCTCACAGCCTTGATGGCTGAAGCAGAAGGTGGCTGGAGAAGGCTGGAAGATGCAGTAAAGTTTGCCCAGCCATGCCAAAATGTGAGTTGGGCAGGTGCTGTTAGCATGGAAGGAGTGAATAGGTTTGATCTGCAGTCAATCTCAAATACTTCTGAATCAATTGGATGCACTCTTGTGCCTGCTCATGGATGGCAATATCCGTGATGGGCATGGGATATGAATGCATTATCATGCAGCTCTCCTTCCAGAGAGGATAATACAGTCTCCTTTGTGGACAATTTCCAGCACCTAAAGAACACTAGGAAAAACCAATAGCTCTTGATGATCTTGCTCTGCATGGCATTTCAAGGCAAGAACTCACCGGAATTTCCCTTTTGTTCCCAGGAGAACCTGACTCAGCCCAGGACCACATGCCATCCTTTATTCTCCACCAGTGCTACCCCAACCAGAGTTTTCAAATTAAGAACTCCTCATTGTTAACACACGTAAATCTAAAAAGATTCCTTAAGAATCAACATAAGTTTTGCATGTAAATATGGGGTCTGTATAGAGCAAAAGAGGTAGAGATGAGGAGAAGAAGAAAGGAAGGGAAGCAAGTATGTAAATATGGGGTCTGTATAGAGCAAAAGAGGTAGAGATGAGAAGAAGAAAGGAAGGGAAGCAAGTGAGCCCATACCCAACACCAGGAGCCTTGACTATACCCATCACAAAACATCAGGAGAGGTACAGTTCTCCTCACTGTACTCATAAGAAAGTGAACCTCTCTCTCCCTCACATACTCTTTTTTTCTGTCTCTTTTCGTAATCTTTTCAGACACTTCTCTCTTTAGTCAGTCATCCTTGCTGCATGGTTCTTTAACCTGGATAATCTTCTAGATTCTGGGGTGCCCTTTGTCAAAGGAATTCCTGGATGTACAGCCTGTTTCAGGAAGTTAAGAATTGCTAAATTAACAAAGGACCAACTAAAGGTATGATTCTTTGTTCATATTAGAAATCCTATTTTAGCAGCAGCTACTTTTAAGGAACTCTAACAAAATCATAGAATCATAGAATCGCTTGGGTTGGAAGGGACCTTAAAGGTCATTTAGTTCCAACCCCACTGCCATGGGCAGGCACACCTTTCACTAGACCAGGCTGCTCAGAGCTGCATCCACCTGGCCTTGAACACTTCCAATAATGGGACATCCACAACTTCTCTGGGCAACCTATTGCAGTGCCTCACCACCCTTACAGTAAAGATTTTTTTCCTCATATCTAATCTAAACCTGCTCTCTTTCTGTTTGATGCCATTGCCCCTTGTCCTGTCACTACATGCTCTTATAATTCTTGTACATTCATGTTACTGTATTTTACTTTATGACAAACAAGACTCTGAATTTATGAATACCATGACTTGCCCATGTGTCTCATTGGGAATTTGGACCTTGGGCTGCATGTTTGTTACCCTCAACCTTAGAGATTCCAATTGTGTAGGCACCGTTAGAACTAATTTCCCCAAATCTGTTCCATTTTTGCACTCTGAATGTACACACGGCTCTCAGTCACATGCAAAAAGCTCCATACAAAACAAGTGAGCTCTCAATAGAAAGTGAGCACAGGGAGATGCTGGGATCGTGACCACAGCCCCCAGTCCCCTGGCCGCATTCCCCTGAGTAGGAGCATGGGCTCACTGCCTGCCTTTCACTCTGAAGCATGTTGTGCCTTCTGGCCTGTTCTCTGCACTTGCATGGAAGGAAAATGCCCATCACCTTGCCTTCTTACAGGCCATTCACATAAGGGAAAATCAGGAGCTTTGCCTTAGTCAGAACGCGCCAGCATTTGAGTCAATGGCAAACTTGATTTTTCTCCCAGTAGGTAAGAATGTGCTTCTGTGCAAAGTAACAGAAGATATCCTCCACCACCCCCTCCTTATTGCCTATTTGTTTTCTCCCAGTTAAGTCTGTGAGGAAATCCTCTTGGTAAAGCCTGTTAATAAGATTAGATAAATGTCTTTGAAACCAAAATGCTGATATAAAAATCAGAACAACAGAGCACCAGCTGGCTTTTCTTTTGCTCATTCAAATGCAGCTGGAACGCCACAGCCAGTAATGTGCAAACTGGGAGTGATAATCAATAAGCAGTGAAACAAGAGCGAGATGCCTCTGGAGGAATTTTCCCTTGGTGAGAAAGATGGATTAACTCTAATTCTCAAGGCAACTGAACAAAAAACATTTGCCTAAATTCAGTCATAGTTTAAATACTACTCCAGAGAAGCGTGACAGACTGAAATAGCAGTGAAACAAGATCCTCCAGTCACAGCCAATGATGATATTTAATGTAGGCAATGGCCTTTTTTTAATGCAAGGTAGCTGCTGCATTGTATAATAAGGAACATATAATAACGATGTACAATGGTTAAAGGCTGTTTAGTTAAGGACATGATGTGAGAGAATGATATTGCTGACGATTATAGCTCTGTGCATACAGAGGCATGCAGTTCTGGGCAGCTTATCCAGCAGGGTGCTGTGTACACAGCAGGCTAAAGACAGAAACATTAACTAAATCACAAGATTCGGATCATTTATCTTATCATTGCATGGGGGAAGAGTTTATCTTTCAAGCAGGCACACCTGCTCTCCTTGTAAAACTTTACTCATGCCATTACCAACTGTGTTCTTTTTTCTTGTTCAAACATGCCGCTGCAGGAGTAGGATGGAGCCAAAGGCGGGTGTCCATCCCTCTGGAAGCCAGCACTCGTCTCTGCATCTGCACATCCTGACTCACACAGGAACACCTGGCCCATATCGGGGCACTGGCGCATGGCAACAGCAGACAAGCTCCATTACTCATTCATGTTACCCACAAGAAGGGTGCTGGGCTGAAGTCGAAAATGTGTTAGAGGTTTTTGTAGAAACAACACAAAATTCTCCTTTGTGCTTCTGCCCCATGGAACAAAGTGATAGGAATTAAACTGGGGAAATTAACTGAATTTGAGAATTTCATAGGATGTGTTAGTCTAGGGAACTGGGTTGAAGATCTCATTGACCTGGATTTCAGATGAAACTGTCATGTTTTCCAAGAAAAAAATTACGTGAAATGTCAAACGTCTGGCCAAAGGGAGAACTCTTCAAGGGTGGAATCAAACCCATGCGGATGAATGACCACCTCTAAAAGTGTACTGAATTAAGCAAAGATCACACTAATACTGGAAATTTGGATTAGGATCTGAAGAAGTCATGTTAGGGCTGAAAAAGTATGCCACCAAAGTTGAAACTATTTCAGTTAATCTGACCTCAACCTTATGCAACAAAAGCAGGTAAAAAAAAATTCAGGTACTGAATATAATGAAACCACAGAAAGTGAGGCTCTTCTGAAGTTAGACATCATAAATATTCCATCACAACCTGAAATCTAGATGAGGGCTTCACCATCAGGCCTTGTGAGGGAAAGCGATATAAAAGGTGGAGACAAGGGCAGGATGGGTAAGAGGAAAGCGGCTGCAGAGATGGCAGCCAATGCATCCTAAAAAGATGTAAACTCAGAAAGGGACTTAGCATGACCTGAAAATAAGTGTCATGGTATGCTGTAAGATCAGAGACAATATTTTAAAAAACTACTTCAAGCAAGAAACGGGAAAGAGAGATCTAAATAAATGCATAGTATTGTTCTAGAGGAAAAACAAAAAAACACACACACCCCCAAAATAAAACAAACAAACAAAAAAAACAAAACCAAAAAAACCCTAAACCAAACTCTGCATGCCTACTTTAGGAAGGCCAAGAGGAAAAAGACCTTTATTTATGAGATGATCATAGAATGACCGAGATCCATCAACAGGAGATATTGCAAAGGTCCTAGTGCATAGCATGTGAAGTAAAGCCAGCGCAGGAAGGCAGGCAAGTATTTCTGCTGTTATGCTAGATGGTGGTGCAACCTCCTCTGCCAGACTGAGAGGGTTAGGCAAGACTGGTCCTATGGATGAGGAACTAAAACAAGAACAGGTGCAGGGAAAGGTTACTGGGTGTGTCCATGAAAAAACAAACCTTTTTTATGAGTGGACACTAAAAAAGCTGAGCTTGTTTAACATAAAAATATGCAGTCTGAGAAAGGACATGGTTCCTTACTATAAATACATCAAAGTGATATGCAAACATTAGATAGAGAGAAGAGCCACCCAACTAGGGGACAGTACTGGCACATTAACAAATTAATATGAATGGGCTGTGAAAAAAAACTTGGATACTCTAGTATACTTAGAGGGTTTCTAAGCAACCTGAATAAGATTGCTGTACAGCAGTACAGCAAATAGATAAGTAGGCGAGACAAATTATTTATGGTATTTGATAGAGCTGAAAAGGTCTGCAATCTGGTTGACTGTACCAGGAGCATATAGCACCTAGGAGGTCCCTTCTAGTCCCATCCTTGGCATTTTTAAATGGTTTTCACTAATTGGAGGGGAAACTACACACACAAAGGTCAAATTCGGGATCTTTGGAAAATTTGTATAAAAACACCTGAATAAATAGAACTTATATTAGGCCACTTTGTAAAAGTCAAAAGGAAATGATAGCTTCCTCTTGATTGCTACCAGCTGCAAACCCTGCCATCCAGCAAGGCTGTTGTGAATCCCCACTATCACAGATCCACGGACATACATGAACACCAAAAAGCATTCACACCCTTTTTGCCATGAGCCTGCAGAATTCACAGCGACAGATCATCATGCTGTAGATGCCGGGCCGCAGGGCTCTCTCCATCATGCTTCCTTCTTTCCCACAGACAGGACTGCACCTTGCTTGAATGTTAATGGAAACAAACTCTCAAAATATCCATAGCCTAGCTTTGACACAGTCCATGTTAAATAAAACTCCATGAATCAAGCACATGTATTTGCAGATGTGGTTACTCTTTCCCAAGATCAGTTATATCTCTTTTGCTTCAGTACATTCACCTGCTTTAAAGTAAGGAATGCTAGAGAATCTCTATTGGGCACTATCTGATATTACCTGGTACAGATATTAAAAAAAAAAAAAAAAAGAGCCCAACAATAACACCCGCCTCCACCCTCTTTCCCCCCACCCCCCGCCCCCAGCTTTATACACATGCAAATCACATAGGAGACTTCAGCCAAGAAGGAAAAAGAAAAGGAAAGGTTACAAATCAGGTTAAATTGGCCAGTATTTCTAGCATGAATAATAGATTGTAAATAAATAAACAATGGTGTGTGGTAAAGCTTTAAAGCTCACAATGTGATTCCTCATGTCAAGCAACTACTGATTAATTTGAATAGAAATTTAGCAGCAAACTGGAAGATAATTGCATAGAAGCTCTATATCCTGGATCCAGAGCGCAGGTGCTGGGGCACATCTACCCCCGAGGATAGCACAGAGACCATTATTCTTTACCAGAAAACACCCTGTCCCACTTTTACAGCAGAAGACTCAGGAGGACAGAGAAATGCTATCAATTTGATGGCCATCAGTTCTGTAATCATCCCACAGTCATCTCCCCAGAGATGTATTTAGTATTAGATGCATTTTCAACCGAATAAATATTCCAGACTTCAGTGTTAATACACCATTAAAATGACACCATCATGCTACTATGGAATGGAATACTGTAAATTAGATCTCAAATATTACAGGCAAGATAGAAATAGCTATTAGTCTCTCCCCTGCCCTTTTCACCATCACTACCCAGCCTCCCAAAGAAAAATATTTGTAAAAGAAACAGAAAAATTGCTTGCTTGTGACAATGCCTGTGACTTTGAGGCAGACACTCTTTCTCTGCTGATGCAGGTTCCTAAATATGAGTGCTGAGAGGGTCAGCCACAGGATATTTTCAGTTCAGAGTGTGTGGTGTTGAAGAGGTGAGCTGGGTTTGCTTTATCTTCCCTGCTGCCTCTTTTTCTCCTGTCTCTTCCCTCACCTCATCTCTCCCTACCCCTTCCCTTTGGCGCTATATAAACCAGAGGGCAGGGCATCCAGCTGCTTCCACAGCAGAACAATGTTTGGGCAGAGTCCATGTTGACACAAGTGCATTATATCCTGAAGGGTCAACTGCAGCTTTTTTTTTTGGTTGTTGTTACTTTTTTTTAATCAACTGTGTAGAATTAACCTTACGCTTTTACACACATGCCATTCATCCAAAATTTATGAGCTCATCCAATTGTCATCTCCTATCATTGTACTATCCTGCCAGTTTAAGAGTAATATTGTTTTCCCATTAAAACTACCAGAAACCCTACCTTTCCTTAACATGTAATAAGGTACATGTAGGACTGGTTAGACAACCAAGACTCCATTCTCCTATCATGGGTTTTTCTGAGAAAGGAGTATTAGGAGGGACCTTATCACTCTCCACAACTACCTGAAAGGAGGTAGTAGTCAGGTAACGGTCAGTCTTTTCTTCCAAGTAACAAGGACAAGAGGAAATTGGCCTCAAGTTGCACCAGGGGAGGTTTAGGTTGGATATGAGGAAAAATTTATTCACCAAAATGGTGGTAAGGCATTGTAACAGGCTGCCCAGGGAAGTGGTGAAATCACCATCCCTGGAATTGTTCAAAAATTCAAAATATGTGTAGATGTAGCACTCGAGGATATGGTTTTGTGGTGAACAAGGTGGTGTTAGGTTAGCAGTTAGACTCAGTGATCATGGAGGTCTTTCCCAACTTTAATGATTCTGTGACTCTCTTACCTAAAGGTCAAACACAAACTCACAGTATAGCACCTCATGGTCCAAATGCTAACTTGGTACCTCAACATCTATCCTGTGTGCAGTGGAGAGGTGTCCAAAGGCTTGGCCTGCTGTACATAAACCCTTTCCATAGCACACCTATGCTTCTTGGCCCTGTCATTCCTTAGGAATGGTAACTTTGACACGGTAGGGCCCACAGTGTACAGCCAGTTTGAGAAGTACCTTAGTAAATGCACCATCCTTCAGTTCTGAAGGGGCAAAACAGCTTTAGCCACCTAGAGGCAACAAACAGCCCAGCAAAAACACTCTGACTTTCTGGGAAGCAGAATCGCTTCTCACCTTTCAGAAAACATCTCAATTCCACAGAACGCTCTTAATGTGAAGTTCAGCCAGTGGAGTTGTTTGCAGAGAGGCACATCTGACACAAGGAGAAAGTATTACAAGTAAAGTTCCTCACAGATTTGAGACTGACATTATCAGGACAAGCAGACTATGGTTCTTCTAGCTATTCTCGTCACATTTTCTGCACACTGTAAGTTTTCTTTCTGGTGGCAGTATACTTAATCTATGAAAAATGGACTATCTCATGGTGCTTGAGTTTTCCTTCTTCAATGGGATCTCTACTAAAATCAGCACTAAGAAACACATTCCCACCCACCCCACTTCTAAATATTGACTGCATATCAATAGTTTAGTGTCCAGATACATTTCAGATACAAAACAATCAAACAAATTGAAGAATTAATTTTTTTTTAAGGTAACTTCCACCACTATTTTTTCTGGGCAAAGCCTTTGCGTGTTCACTCTTCCAAAACACAATGCTGTGGTATCTCAGAGTTTCTGCAGTGGCAGTGTAGGCACTGTACTCTTATTAAGTGCTCGTTCAAAACAGCTGTATGTTCTATATAAAACATGTTTACATAGTAAATGTACTTCCTGTAGACACAAAGAAATGTTAATGAATAACCATTCCTGCATTTCAAATTTTGCAGGGCTGTGGGAAGGATCAGTGCATGACAAAATAGTTAATGTTCACCCACTTTCTGGCACATGAAATCCGTTACTACAACTAATCCCTTACAGAGAAAAGAAAACATGGAAAACAAACTGGCGCTGGCTGGTTCTACTATGCCTTTTTTTTTTTTGTAGAGAAACTGTGAGATGCATATACATGGGAGAGGAACAGAGAAGTTTCAGTGGAGAATGCCGGAAGACGTGGACTCCTTCCGGCAGGCAAGGCTGTTGGCTTTAATTGTATATATTGTCTTGGATTCTCACCTTCAGAAAAAATGCCAGTTTGATCTCACACAGTATTCACTACCCATATTTACATCCTGTTGCCCGGGGTCCAGGGAAGACAAACAACCGGCATTGTCCTTTCAATTTCTAATCTGAAAATCTATATGGCTTAAAAGACTTCTTAAATGATAGATCTCCATTTATCCTTGAAAATTTTTGAAAAGCAAAAATTAGGTGTTCTAACCTATAGCACTGCCCAAAAAAAAGCCTCAAAAAGAAAACTCACTTTTAGGTGAAGGTCTTCCTCAAACGCAAAAACATTAAAGAATAAGAATTTGGTTTGTAGCTCTGAAGTCCCATATGATCCCCACTTCCCTACAAAGTAAGCCACTAAATTAATTAGGCTTTGCTATACAGCAATTTAATCTGAACTACATAGTTCGCTCTTCCAGTCTGCTGAAAACGTACAAGATGCACAGATAGAAACCAACACTCGTCAAGGGAAATCCAAACAGCACAGAAAAGATCCTCAGCAAAGTAAAGGATCTGAACTGAAGAAATGGGACAGGAATAGTTTGCACCAGCAGGAATCTGCTCTGCATCTGCAGACTAATTTATAAAGAGAAGTTGATACATCATACATGGACCAGATGCACTCATGTACTGTAAAGCAAAAACAAACTCTTCTGGGGATGTTCCAACATTTCTACACAAGATTTCACAGTGTACAAAAATCAATTCATGTGAATGAAAATCTTTTTTAGCTGCAATCTCTCTGCATGGTTTGAAAGTGCTACTGTGAACAAGGTTTTCAAAGGCCACCCAACAAGCAATGCTCAGCTAGATCTTCTTTGCAGGGTGGCACATGAATAGCACATTTCAGTTTCAACAGATTGAAAAAGCATTACCACAGCAATAAGACTGAGACCTTAGTGCAATTTTCTCAATAAACACATTTCTTGACAATTATTCTTGTGCAAAAGTTACATACTACTTTTGAGATAAGATTTTTTTTTGTGTGATATCACAGCAATTAATAAGGGACAATCTGGATACTTATGTTTTGTAAAACATCAATTTGTTCGAATAAAAAACTTTTTAAATTGAAAGAACTCATTCTCTTAAACTGAGTAAGGAGAGGGGGAGCTGATGAGCCTCTGGCAAATTCAAAAAGTCCTCAGCAAGTAGTGTGGTAAATGTGATGAACCTTGACCTAATTATTAAAATGTTTGCAAAACTTCTTTATTTCAGAGATGTTCAATTTCTCCAAAAGTGATCTGAAACAAATGAGAAGAGAAAAAAGTTTCATGAGAAGACACAATTAAAGACACATATTAAAAAAGCTGATGAAATCAAAAGAAAACTTCATTTCTTTATACACTTCCTAAGAAAAGAGATAAGAAAGCCAATGTCAGGCTGGAGTACTATTTTGAATTACCAAACACTGCCACCACGTGTTCACCTCAAAGGCCATCAGGCTGCTTTAAAACAGCTAGATGGGAATTATTAAAAGATAAAGTAAATCAAATTTTTTGCTCTATTTCTTACGTAAACATTTCTATTTTATGCAATAGTGATGACAACCCCAACAAGGATTTAATTACTTTTAGCCAGTGGTGTCACATTTGTATAAGAACACATGGTTCTGTTTCTAGCCCCTCCTATCATCATTGTGGAGAGCACCAATTAGAGAATGACAGAAAGAACATAAAGGACAAGCTTTGTTTCCACACACAGATGCCTACCATAATACATGTTTCACTGTATTTGTGCAGTGCCTGCCTTGGTAAACTTCTAGTTGATCTTGATGCTTCCTAGAAGGTACCAAAAATCATAATGTTCACACAACTACAACGTAATTATTTCAAAGATTGCCTTTTCTTCAAATATTTATGCATATTGAATAAAACCGTTCACATAATGATGGAGACAATGGATTCAGAGAACTTCCTACAACATTAATTTTCACTAGTTCTATTATATGCAACAAAGGATTTCTACCTTTACTTGAAAACTATATCCATGCCAGAAAACTATATCCATGCCAGAAATCTATATCCATGCCAATTTGAATTAAGAGCATTCTATTTGTTACTATTTAATAAAATCTCCCACCTGAAAACTCTCCTTGAGATAGAAGGCAGACAGAGGAACTACGTCTCATTACTGAAAAGCTAAAATGATTAGAGATGCTCCTCTTCTTTAGATGGGACATTCAAGAACATGCAAAGGAATTCCAATGAATTCCAATAGCCAAGAAGATGAATACCTGATTTCCTTCCACATTTTCCAAATTTCTGTTATAAATTCTTTGAGTTGGGATGCCTAACATTAGCTTTTAAGACCAGGAAGTATTAGAAAAAAATTCTCAATTATTTTTAACTAATACACACATACACACACACATACTGAACTCAGAAGAACTGACAGGAATCATCACTCCCTCATCAGCATTATCCAGCAAAGCAAAATATTTCAACAACTTTCCTCAGGGGATGCTGGAGATTCCTCAGGGGATGCTGGAGATTCCACGTCTATGTCTGTATAGATTCACTGAGTGAATACCTCAAGGAAAACACAGACCTCAGGGAGCAAGGCCGACAATAAAAGCAGATCCAAGTAATACTTGGATGAAGTGCCAGACTTGCAAGAAAACATTCTTTGGTACAATTCTAGATATTTGAAATTTCCAGAATTTTGAAAAAAGACTGAACAACTACTTGAATGCCTAATGGATGACTATGCAGTTTTGGACAGCTCAGATCCTGAATTAATTTCCTTTAGGACAACAAAATCAGAACACTTGCATTTAAATGTGATGTGTTTTGTCAGCGTTACTCATGCATGACACTGGATATCTCAGGTTATTCCAAGCTAGTTTTGCTCTCAGCAATAGTCTCTGAGTGTTCAGAGTTAAGACTCTTTCTAATAACTTAAAAGTGACTCCAAAGAGACGGCAAAGATGAGTAACTGAAGTGGAAAAGTAAGTAACTGATAAAGGACAAACCCAATGACCTCTACCATATCTCTTGCCATTTGTTCTTCAATGTGCATTGTAGGATATACACTTATTCTACAGCTGTATTCCACAAGTCTTTTAACAGCAGGAAGAATCCATAAACCCTACTGGCAAATGACAACATTAAGTCAGAATAAATAAGTGGATTGTCCCAGCCTGGTCAAGATTTGCTTAACAATAGATGGCAGCAGTGTTCCCATAAGAGAGCTTCAGAGGTAGGAAAACAAACTGGAAAAGCATCTTTGACAAACTTGCCAGAAGTCCATCATGTTTCTTACCGCGGACTTGGAGCAGCAAATCACATCTATGGCACTAATTACAAAAGAAGAAACTGTCAATGTGCTCTACCTTAGGTAAAAGTATATGAAGAGAACAGCACGCAAGATCATTTTCATGAAGTTTAAATATAGGAACAAAAGGAGAGCTTCTGCTGTTGAAAATATACATCTATAGTCTATAAGGGTGCTTTTCAGTACATGAACACACTTCCAAAAGGAGAAAGAATGTCAGCCATTTATGTACTTCTAAAACATGACTGTGTTTTAGTTTCTTGATCTCTTTCATACAGTCAATATGTAAATCTTAAATAACTTTTGCCTTACAATACTTACTACCATCAAAGCAAGTGTCATCATAAATGTCACTACCGAGTCACACCTAGCTGAAGTTAACATATCTGAGCAAAGTCAAAGTGTATAAGCCTCCAAAAATATCATTAACATTTGCCAACTGAGGTTTTAAAAAAAGCTGAAATTTTAGACTGTGGCTCATACACTGCATTTCATTCATTATTCTCTATTCTTTATCTTTTTTTATCTAGTTCAAACTTCTTCGCACCCTTTAGATTTCATAGCTATAAAAAAAGTGACATAGCTAAATTTCAAACACACACAATATATTTCAAGAGTAACATAAAGGAAGCAATATGATCATAGTGTATATCAATCCCCCACACTAAATAAACCAAATTCTTACTGTGATTTCCAGTCAAGAAACATTGCAAAGAAGCTTATTAAAAAGTAACTTGAATCTCTAATCTTTTGTAGAGAGAAATATTCTCCAGACAGTACTCCCTGGTTTTACTCTCCATAGGAGAAAGCAAATGGATAGACACCGGTGGTCTTCTGTGAATCTATTCTTTGAAATTCTATTCTTTGGTGATGAAAAAGGGGGAGAATTTATTTAAAAAAAACAAATTATTCAAATGAATGTTGTGTGCAACAAGAGGATAACTTTCTGAACCACAATGAATACGTGTCTGTGAGCATGTGCATGTGAGTGTTCATCCACTGACTAACTAAATACGTATTGGGAATGAGCAGGTGAAATTAAATAAAATAAACACGTTGTGCAAAAGTTATTCCACCTTGTATCCTTTAAATCACGGTATATCAACAACTGGTTATTGTGTTATCAGCTCTATCTCAATGCAAGATCTGACACTGTTTAGAACTAATACCAACAATCACAGGTGCCAACGAGTGCTATTCTATGCTCATCGTTTCCTAACCTGTTGAACACAGTGTCTGACATAAATTCCAGTGTATTGCAAAGTAAAAAATTACTTTTTGAATTCAAAAATCTCTGACCTTTTATTCACACTCTTTATTTAGCTATTTTTCAATACAATAGAAAACTACAAAAAAAAGCCCCAATGTACAAAACATAAAGTATACTTACAGTAGAACTTGCATCATCCTGATTTAGTTCACAGTAAATCTTTTTAAGTGCATTCAGTAAACAATTCATTCTATGAAAGCTTGATCATTCATCTCCAGTCTCAACAGCTACTTTCTAATAAAAAGACTATATTTTGCATCCAAACCTTGACAATGTCTGATGAAGTTTGTCTTTGAATTAGACTTGATATGAGGACTCCAGAACTGTTTAGATATTACAATGTCCAAACAATCTTAAGCCCATTTAATTCATGTAGCCAGATGCATTAACATTAGCTTTCTGTCACTGATTTTTCTTATTTTTATCAAAGCCTTGTTTGTAAGTTCCATGGTTTCATCCCACTTGTTTTTCTCAGGGCTTGTGTATGTCACCAAGTTTTCAGTGTACTGCAAGACTAACTTCAAAAACCTATAAGAAATAACACCAAAGAAGAAAAGTTCTTTAAAAGATTTAAAAAGAAAAAGGAAAAAAAAATCTCAATGCCTGATTTAAAGTTGCTAACGTCTTCAAATATCCAAATCTCCCTCAAGATGATCAATACGTTGAGGTTAGTTCTACTTCTGGAAAAGAACCACTCCCTCACTCTCACAGTAGGATGCAAAGATTTTCAGAACTGCAATTAACACTTCCATAGAAAGAATAGAGTGACAAAATGCGTGATAGAATTTTCCCCAAATGGCTTCCTTTCTTTTCTCAGTCAAATGTTTCACAATGTATATGATACCCAACCAGCTATTAATTGACACACAAAGAGTAAAATCACCAACATCTTAAATACAGCATTTATGTATTCTTATTTGAGTGTATGATTGTTTCCTATCTATACTAAGGGGGAGTCTAATAAAAATTAAAAATGTGAATAACTGGACCATATATTTTCAGTTGAGTTATTTTAGTTCTTGAGTGAACATTGTCTGAGGTATAATTATGACTAATGATAGAAAATCTCTACAGGATTTGTATTACAGATCAGAAAGGAATATGTACAATTCCTATTTTCATAAAGTAAGTTTAGATACTCACTTTAGATACTGCTGATAATCAAAAGGATTCTTCTTACAAATGGCATGAACACTGACTACTTCCACAGTAATCAATATTAAGATGAGTCGCAACACTGGAGACAAAAATTTAATGCTAGAAATAAAAAAAAAACACTAAAATAAACAAACTAAAGCCAAATTAAAAAAAAAAAAATCACTAACATAGAAGAATTTGTCAGACTTCTGCACTAATCCTAAATAGCTGGATATTGCAGAGTGGGGGAAAAAAAAAAGGACTATGAAATGTACTTCAGCAAAAAGCAGTGCAAATCCCAGAACAAGAAATGAAGAATATAAATGATGAAACCCCTGAAAGAGGAAAAAAAATGAAATTCATATAGTTAAGATTCCAAAGAAAAACTCATGGGCACCCATTATTCCACAGATAATGAAGCAGATTTCAACTGATTTGCAAAATGTATCATTGGTTTCTTAAATAATATGGTTAACATTTTTAGGAACATAACCTGGCCAATAATACAAAATCTACAGTTTTCCCAGTTTTTAAAGTAGATTCATAAAACCCAGGAAAGCACTTATGAATAGGAACAAAACTTAATGAAATATTAAACAATCTACATATAGATGTATCTATATAATAAAGATGCTTATTCAGGTATAATTATAAAAAGCAGCAAACTAAAGTAGATAAAGTCTTCAAATCAGTTAAACCTATTGCATTCAGATAAATCTTGAATGGTATTTATATGTTTAATAAACAGGAAAAGGTAGCATGTACAAAAATACAATCTAACACTTAAATGATACTTAATTTGAAAGCTTGTAATTTACAGTGAAGTAATCTAGCAATGCTAAAAAATACCCACTAAATTATTCTCCAGTTTGAGATTTTCTTTTTAGTTCAACGTTGCTGCTTAACAGAAATCTAGTTTGACACTTAACTCTGAAATGGTTAATGAAAACATGTGAACACTGTTGACTTTAACCTTTTAAGACAAACCACTGAAAGCCAGCAACAGTAGAGTGCAGCCACTCTCTCTCAGTCTAACCACAAAGTAAAGGAAAACCATCAGCCAACCTGTTCAACATCCGTAGATAGTTATGCCTCTGACGAGAACGTAGAGTCTTGTTCACCCACTGTGTGTATCTCATCTCAGCGCTGGCAATAACTTGTTCGGACACTTGATGGCACTGCGTGCTTATTTTGCGGAGTATCACTACTATTTCCAGAACCGGTCGCGGAGAATAAAGCGTGCAAATACGCGTATCACAAAGTTCAGTCAACAGCCTCCAAAACAGAAAGGGATTTTTAATGTCAATCTTTTGTTAGCTGGATTTAACATGAGATACATTTCATATTCAGTGTTGTTTGACTCGTAATATTTTAACTCAGAACACCTGGAAACAAACTGCCCTTCCCTCATGACTGAAAAAAAGCAAGGATCTGTGTAGCAGGGGTAGTGATTGTGTTCTTTATCACTTTACTGAATATAAATGCAAAACTGCTGGTGATGAATATGTTTCCCATTTCAGATCAAAGAAACGAACCCACAATAAATGAAACTGCCTGCCTGAAATGATATACTGAACACATCAAATCACAGCAGGGTTGTGGTTGAAGCCTCCCACCATAGTTCAACTCATAATGAATTAACATTCACCATAATAAAACTCACTGAAACAAATGGTATTAATTAGTACTTCCATTAGTGTGTGGTCCTTCTTCTGGGCAAAACAAGCAGCAGACTTAACATTTTGTAAAATGCAGGTGGTGAGACGATTTTTTTAATCAACACCACACAGATCATGCTTTGTTAAATCACACAAATACGTTCCTGCTGTCCTATTCTAATTTACTACCCTGATGTGTCACACGTCACTTTAAACACTGTTTTTACAGAAGTGTTTCCTAATCTCCCTTATGCTCAAATCACCTCTGAAACAGCAACACATCAATGACCAAAACTGATAGAGGCAGAAAACTCCAAAAGTTTATGACTTTAGTAATTGGGCTTCTTTTTCATAAATGAGAAAATTGAAGATTGGTGGGTGGGGAAAAGCAGGCTTACACATTGTGTAAGTAAAGCAACAGGTAAAATCCTCTTTGCACTATCCTGCTCATGCCTAACGGGTTTGATTAGGAGTGTTTTGTTCCAACATACTCATGCAGTCATGGGACTCTTAAGGCTCCCTTAAGAGTGGAAATCAAAAGTCAAATTGTTTTGAACATTATTCCAAGTAGACATAATTGGAACTAACTAACTAACTAACTAACTAACTAACTAACTCCAAGTCTGACACCATGTATTACAAGATATCTTCTGTTTCTGAAACTTGATATTAAAGCATGTAAAAACATAATTATTTAGTAGTGTATTACCATTTTGAATGCCACATACAGTTGTGACATCAAATACATTAAAACGAATTTCTGATGCAATTTTTGCACACAAACCAGATTAAAACCAACCTAATCTAGTCAGTACATAAGCATTTAAATTATTTTGCTTTCCCAGCCTGAAAGAAAAATAGTTATTTTTTCATATTAATTTCCAAGTAAAATCTCTACTGTAATTCCCAAATCTACAATGTCCCATCTTAATTTTGAAGATGATGCTCAGCTGTGATTCTAAGATTTTCAGATTAAATCAGCAGCAACAATAGAAAAGTGCATACAACATTTCAAGCATTGCTCTGAAAACAGGGAAGTGAGTAACTTAGGTTTGAGACTTCTTATGTATGTAGAAGCTGAGAGCAGGAACCAGGAGGACATCAAACTCACCTCTCTGTTAGGACACTATTGATTGGATCATCTGAACTACAGCAATTCTGGGGCATACATTGCACCAACTGAGATGTAATTTCAGATATCATCAAAATTAAAGTACTAACTTCAGCATTTTCTTCCAAACTTAAAAAAAGAAAACAATTAACATTTGAGATGATAAAACAGTGTAGTACTTATTATTTCTCAAATAGTATAGATCAAGATGTAGGGTTTTTTTATAGCAAAGTATTCAATTCTCACTCTCTGATATTACGGTTCTTTTCCCTCCATTTTATAAGCATGATTTTATTTCTCCAATTAAATACTACCTTTTCTCAGTCTCGGCAATCTTCAGAACCTCTCTTAATCCTCCCTTCATCAAAATCCTGCAGTATACTGAATATGTGATAGATGCATTGTATTTTCATTTCTCAGCTCTAAACAAGTACAATTTCCTCCAGTGATATTATTAATGACTTCCTCCTTTTCAAATAACAAGAGAATGTTACACTCTTTTTCTAACTAATATCTTATATAAAGTCTTCCACTATTTTGGTTACCAAGTCCTTTTCAAAATAAGGCATTATTTTCTGTTTTACATTTGGTGACCATTTCTTCAGAAACAGAATACGGAGCCACTAACACCTCTGTGTTTCAGGTATCTTCTCACTCCCTTCAAATTAGCACATTGTTTATAGTTTTTACAGTACTTGTACTGATGTGCACAGCACAGATTAAGCTAAAGAGAACAAAGGGGTCTTCTCACAGCCCCTCTGGCATCTATGATCTTTCTAGTAAAATGTTTGGAGAGACACTTCACCATCTCAAACCCCATTCTTCATAACTATTTTGAGAACTATCTTATATAGCATATATATATATACCTTTTAATTGTTTGAACTTGTTCCTCAGACACTGTTGGCAATCCAGACCATAACTGAATGCTCTTCATACATTCCAACACCTTAAAAACACATAACGAAAAATGTTTTGTAAAGTGTAGCCTTTGACAGACAGGCCAATGCATTTCACTCTGCTTAGTGCCAATTTTAGAAAAAAACTAAGTAGTTATAATTGTGTAAGCCAACTTCAATTGTTAAGGTCTATGTTAGGGCAAAAAGTCTTGATTACACTTCCATGCTAAAACATTATCTGAATAAACTAGTTTACTATTCTTTCTACATTTCTTTTAATGTAAAAAGTTAACTAACATGACTTCTATACAGTTTGAACACTGTGGAAAAGTAAAAGTACTAAGTATGTCTACTGTATACCCAAATCAAGAGAGGAACATCCTAAAGCAGGTCATTAAACTGATTGGTAGAGAACTACCATGACAATGGAAAGCAGCTTTTGCTACAACGACAGAATCTTAGTCAGCTAGTTTTCATACAATAAAAACCTTAGCAATAGCCTAATCCAGAATTCCTGGAGACATGACCAAGCAATGGTTCTGACATAAGAAAGCATAAGGAAATTAAAAAAACTACAGAACAGCAAACATTCAGGTAAGAATAAACCTATTCAGGGATCTAGAACACAAACACAGTATCAATTGCATCGATAGGAGTGTGCATAGTTATATCTCATTTTAGCAACTGTAATTTCCTTTAATTTTAAAAGATATAGCAAAAAACAACTAAAAAATATGTAAGATTTTAACTTTTTTTAGGACAAACAAAGCACAAAGAAAACAATTAGACTAATTTCAATGATTCACATTTTAAAGACCAAAATGCTTTCACAGATGTGGACACCTACCTGTTTCTTGAGACGGGAAATTGGATGAAATCGAGATTGGTAGCAACTTGCACAGTTTATCAGTGGTTTTATGACCGTGTGTTCCTGATTTACAAAATCACAGACAACACACAATAATCATACACAGACGTAGACTTATACCTCACTTTATGCAAGCCACCTATAGCACTGACATCAGTAAAGACTTCCAAATGCGTGAGGGCTGAAAGAAGTAATCAGCCCAGTGAGTGGTTAAAGCTTAATTTCATACATTTTACCTGTGAAACCTGACAGCAGCTGACAGAAAAGCTACCAAGTATTCTCATAGTGCAGCAGCAGGCAATACTTCTTGAGAAACTAAAAAGAGCTGCAACCAATGAATGAAAGATTTATCTCACAGGTTGCTGTATGGTATTGAAAGAAGTAATCCCAAATATAAACAGGAAACTGGGGAGAGCAAATATAATAATCACTAATGTTGACAAACATATTGCTAGACAAAAAGTGTTTACAAATTCACAGTATAAGTATGGATACAAACAACATTAGCAAGCCACCATTATTTACAATGTCTTGGAAAAAGAAAATCTCAATAACTACATACCTCAGTGGGTGAGCTACAGCAGTTGTGCATACCTTTTGGATAATTCAGCAGATAAATAGGCTAGGTATCAATACAATTTTACAAAATTAAGTGGAATCACTATAATTTATGAATTAACCACGTGAATAAGGACTGGTTAA
Source organism: Neopelma chrysocephalum (assembly GCF_003984885.1). Lineage (NCBI taxonomy): Eukaryota > Metazoa > Chordata > Aves > Passeriformes > Pipridae > Neopelma > Neopelma chrysocephalum. The sequence goes on from NW_020897691.1 coordinate 7,902,308, forward strand.
GCCAACAAATTAAGGCACAGGAAGAAAGGGTAATCTTTTGGAAAACTTTCTGTACTTATTTCACTATAAAACTAGGCAAAAACATATTTTTCCAATTTTTTACTTGGATGAATACTTCATTTCCACAAAAAGCAGCTCTCAAGAAAGATTCAGTCAAGCTCTCTAAAAACATATTTGGTATCCAAAGAAACCAAAAAAAAAATCTTCTGAGAACATAATACTGATCCCTACCTTAAGAGAAAACATATTCTCATCTGAAAATCTGCAGAGAAGGGTAATTGCAAATGCAACTATCTGATTAGCTACTTCTCTGGGAAATGCTTCCAGATTGATTTCTCCATGGCTTAAACGATCTCTTACACGTGGACCCTCCTGGTGGTTCAAGAAATCCCAAAGAAATTCCTGTGGAAACATACATTAGGTGTATAGAATTCTATTCTATGTGTATGCACATAGAATTGAATATATTCAGTGTACAGAATATCCCTGACAGACAGGTATGTGATCATGTCTATAGGAAAGGGGCTTTCAGATATTCAGAAAAAAAACAATGCAAACTATACTCATAACAAAAAAAAAAGTGCAACTCATCCATCTTGGTAGCTTCTGAGGAAATTCAAAACTAATATACATGCTGAATTCTGAGAGCTAACAACAGACTTCTGTTGTGGGTTGACTCTAGCCAGATTCCAAACACCCAATAAATTGCTAAGAGCTAGGAGAGGTCACACAGGCAAGACAGATTCAACGTGAGGATAGCACTAAAATTTATTACTAACAGGATAGGAGCTAAAGAGTGAGAGATAAAATAGTTTTAAACACACTTTTCAACCACCCCTCCTTCCTTCCATATTCTCCCTCCTCCCTCTGCATCAGTGCAGTAAGAGAAGTCCACCTAAACCTATAAGGTAACAGGTCTTCCAAGTCTGCTGCACTTGTAGGTCACCCTTCTCCACTCACAGGGCAACAGGTCTTCCATATCTGCTACACTTGTGAGCTACCCTTAGATGGGCTGCAGAGGACAGCCTGCTCCACCAAGGTCTTTCTCCATGGGCTACAGGGGCTAAAGCTCTGAGTCATTCCCCTGTCCCGTGGGTCCCTCCCATGGGAAATAGTCTTTGGTGGACTTCACCCACATGGATCCACCTCTCCCTCTGGCCACAGGTCTTGGGATGCAGGGAGTCTCTATACCCTGATGGTTTTGTCATAGAATGCAGTCCTTGATGGAGAGTACTGTACTGGCGTGGGTTCTCCACAGGGGTCACTAGTCCTACCCAGAAGACACTGCTCCAGCGTGGGCTTCCCTCTCCACGGGCCACAGATCTTCCCAAGGACCCCACTCCCCCCTGGGCCTCCTACGAGGGTAGCAGTCCTCCATTTTCATGCATCCACTTGTTCCATCATGGGCTCAGCTGCAATGTAGCGGGGCCACCCTTGGCCTGTCCCAGCTCAGCCAGGGGTGGGGGGCAGTGCCCACTGGTGGGGTCAGCCTGGCCCGGCGCAGTTTCAGCGCCATGCCTGCCCCGGGGCAGCTGCTGTGTGACCCTGGGCCATGGCTGCCACCCCCACCCGCGGCGGGAGAGACAGTGGAGGCCGCCCCAGCCTGGCCTGGCTCGGCTCCAGCACCGTACCTGCCCTGGGCTGGGGCCACGGGACCTGGCCCCGGGCCCAGAGGCTTCCCTCTGCCACCCCCATGGCTCCAATTTCTTCTGTGCAACAACCTTTTTTCTTAAATATGTTATCACAGGCGCAACAATTGGCTCTCCCTTGGCCAAACAGCAGGAAGTCCTTCCTGTAGCCAGCTGTCATTGGCTCCATGGGGGGGGGGAAGAAACTCCTAGCTGCTTCTAACAGAAATCACCCCATCTAGCTCCCCCTGCTGAAAAAAATGAGCCACAGAAAACCACGACAACTTCCTTCAACTTTGTGCCCCAAGCCCTCCACAGCCCCACTGCCTCTGGCAACAGGACAGTAATCTCAGATCTCCCCTACACCCTCAAAAGATCTCTAAATTCAACACCCCTAGTTTTCCTGTTCACGATCTGTTTGGGTAGTAAAATGCAGAATGTGCTTTGCAGGTTTGAGCCACATTTTTGTGCCATCTGCCCAGATAGTTGAAGATGTGTCCCAGAAGCAATCAGAAATAAGTTTGAAATTTTCCTGTATGAGGCATCAGTTCTTCTTCTGCTCCATTCAGCTGAACTTCAGAAGTCTAAAGAAAACTATCTCCGAGACATCTATATTTCAGAAAGAAAGGTAGTCCTATATCCTAACCCAATATAGCTTGTGAGACACTACCTTGCATCCTTCCCACTGAAAAAGGCTAACAAGCTTCTGGTTCTAAGGTGCTGGATACAAGCTATATTTAATAAATAAATATTAGGCATGATCATAAAGACACTACTAAACTAAAAAACAAACAAATGAAAACAACAAGAAAAAAGAAAACAAACAAACAAACAAACAAAAAACACACAGAAAACTTTCAAAACACTTGCCATGGCAGGCTCTTCAAGAACTACAGGCAGTTGGTTGACTTCATTGTTATCCAAATGCTTTGCTAGCATCTAGAAGAAAAGTAATTTGAACAGAAACTTACTATATTACTGAAAGCCAAATAATCAAAGAAGAAACATCAACTAAAGTAATTAGTTTTTCTAATTTTATGCAATTCCTTCTGCCACTCTAGAATCAAGGTCCCTAATTACTACCAACAATTTGAGATAACTCAAACAACTTGTAAAATTGAGGATTTCTGCTTGTAATATTTATTTGTATTTATTTTGAATAACTGAGTCTAGGAAAAATGACAGAATATTTGTTTCTGTGGAGTGAAGAATTTCAAGACAAAAACATTTAGAAGAAAATATTCTGTTTATTACAATGTGTATTAATTTTGATATTTTCTGGAGGATTCAAAATTTAAAATGTTTACTGTCCATAATTTTTTATGTCGAAAAAAGCTAGAAATAATGTCTTATCCAACACAAGAAAGTGCACTCAGGACTCTAGTAATGGAAAACATGCAAGTGCTTAAATTCTGACGTTGATATATATTAAATTAAAAAAAAATAAATCACAGTACCTCATCGAAAGTCGTGTAGAAAGCAGAAGACTAGAACAAAAGACAATATTATTTGATTTTCAAACAAAATCAAATAACTAGACATGTATATCAAACTTTTATTTATTCATGTGCATGAGATACCAGAGGTGCATGAATAGCAAAAAAAAGCCCCCTTACAAATGAAGGGACTTTTGGATTTTGTGCTGAGTTTTTTTTACAATAAATATATCATGGCCTACTTTTCACTCTAAACTACTGTTTCTGAACACTAACCTTCAACTATTTTTTCAGTCCTTTTTACTGGCAGACATTTAAAAAAAATTAAAGGCATTCGTGAATCTCAACTGGAAATTTGTAAATAATTTTCCATAATTGACTGAAATTTTTTTTTGGTAAATCTGTAAATGTTTATAGACACTATTCTTCTAGAATAACTATTTTGCAAGTATTGTAAGCACTAAATCATAATTGACTTTAGACAGAAATTTTACCTCAGCTGTTAGCAAACGATTTGGACATTTATTAGTTGTAGTGAAGAGCAATCTAAGTCCAACTTCCAGCTGAGGAAGTAAGAGAATCACACTGTCAGCATACCTGAAAAATTAACAGAGATATCCAGGTTTTTCTCCATTCAGCCATTTCAGACTTAAAGTCTCAGGCCAAATGACCTGGACCAAAATTCCCTTGTAATGCACTTTGTAAACAAACAATAAATGACTACCTGTGCCAAACATAAACTGATCACTGAATACAAGCTCAGAGGTTAGAATAACTTACTGAAATGTAAAGCATGGGAGAGAAAAACAAAACAATACACTTTTTTTAAAAAATTCAAAATCTTAATATGCAAAGATTTATTTCCCTTGCTTTGTAAATCTCTCCTTTGTTGCTACATCTCCAACAGTTCTCTTTAGGGTTCAAAAATAGTTTATAACCTTATTTGGCACAAAACAAAGTCATAAGTTGAGAAACAATGCCTAACGATATGTTGGCATAAGTTAAGTAACAGACTTAGTAAAAAGCTTTGGAATCTGTGAATGCAGATTATAAATATAGAATATATTATTCTATATAGAATAAATTCTATTAAAAAATAATGTAAAAAATTTGACTTACCTGTTTTGCTTGAAAGCTGTTAAAGCAGCGATCCAAAATGGTAACATTGTTTTTAATACAAAACTGGACAGTTTTACAAGCTCTTCAGCTATGGAAAGTGTTTCATTATTAAGATCTACAAGTTAACAAAAATAACATTGAAAAACTACATATAATCTCCAGTTTACTAATGCATTCTTAATATTTCACTGAAAATATAATATTATTTCAACATTTGTAAAGGGAGATTTAAAGTTATCCAATTTATTTTAATTATGCAGGTACAACAGTAGCCATATTTAGGAAAAGAATTTGAGTATGTAAGATTGCATTTGTGGTGATAGTATAAAATTACATAGTAAAAACAGTTAAAAAGTCATGTTTGCTTTTTATTGAGATTAAAACACTACACAGCAACTGGACCTAGATTCTGTGGAGTTGTTTTCCACCTACTTCAAATACTTTTAAAAAGTGTAATATAAATTAATCATTTCTATTCACTCAAAATCAGTACAGTAGTATGAATATTTGAACATGAGCACATTGTTTCTACTTTATCAATTAAAGTAGCATAGTAAATTAACACTTCATACTTCAATGCTACCATGTAATGAAACTCATATATATGCATTCACATTATAAATGTCTTATCCAAAAGAAAGATTAAAATGGTAAGCAGGACTTGATTGCACTTGGTGTTTTTTCAAAGCAAATCAACAGTTATAGCATTTATACTACAATATTATCGGGATGTTATCAGCTTGATTTGGTTCCCAAAAGCCCTGTCTCAGTTCCATGGACAGATGTTCCACTGGCAAACTGATTATATAGCACAAATCGACCATGACGACCACTGACACCAAGATCTCCCATATGCTGTTGTTGCCTTAAAAATAGTAGGAATAAACAAAATAAGGTCTGAAGACAGGGAGATGAGACAGTTTTAATCTGACTTCAAGTGCTTCCCTGAGAAAAGCATTAGTATACTGAAGATGTGTCATCATCCTTTACTGCGTTTCAGCACTATCTTCCCTGTAAGACTCAGGGCACTCCTGCTGGGACCCTTGCAGCTGGAACCCATTGTTTCTGGAAGAAGTTAGATTTGTAAAGGCAAACTAGATGACCGTTAGATGAAATGAACTCTCATAATCAAAAAATGGAATATACAGTTGAAGTCTTTTAGAAGCAGTCATGTTTCATGTTTCAACGTATTACAATTATTTTAGAACACAGTATTTTTTGATTAAATAGTCAGTGCAACTGCCTACATATTAAAAAGCTGTCCTACAATCATGACTGATTCATCTAATGACAGTATATACACGTATCTTAGTTAAGATTTAATCTTGGAACTCTAGGAGATGCATTATTTTCAACAGCGCTTTTGGACAATCAAACAATAGCAAATATAAGATAATAAAAAAATTGTTAATATTTAAATACTTGCCTGGAAATACATCAAGCTCCTCTAAGCTAACGAAGATCACATAAGGTCGATGTAGTAAAATCCATTTATTTTGTAGAAGATAAGTCTGCAACAACTGACCCAACCCTATAGTTAAAAAAAGCAGCATAGCACAATATCTAGGGAGAATAACATAATATATTAGAAAAGCTTATACAAAGAAATCTTCTGTAAAGACCAACATTTCTGAGTTAGGGATAAAGGGTTTTTTTCACTCTTTCAAAGAACACCCAAAACCTACACTCCCCACGTGAGCAGGGGCACTTAATAACTAATTACGTTCACAAGCATGAAAAAAATTAAAGACCAGAATCGGGAAAAAAGCATCACTGTATTCTCTACTGGTTGCTGTTGCTCCTCCTTCTACCCCATTCCTGTGCCTTTTGTTCCAAGTTATTCCTCACTGCCCTGACAGAATTTCAAAAAAAAGTTAAGCTTTCTTACTTAACAGTACAAAAAACACTGGTTCTATTAATGGCTGAAGTATTCTACAGAAATCCATTTCCAGAGAAGAAACAGCAGCAGGGGAAATCTGTCAGGATGCTGACAGAGGCCTTTGGACAATTTATTTTCTTTTCCCCATGAGAGAAGTAAGTTTTACTATTCACTTTTCAAGAACTCGCAAGTCTGACTAGTAAGAAAATGACATTTTTTTTTGGTAACTTACTTGGCAGGAATTTCTTGTGGGGATGCAAATCCATGCCACAAAACATTATGAAGATTCAGGCCATATGGAGATCCAATGAATATCCTCAGTACATTCATCTAATTAATAAACAAAGTAATTACTGCATGAAGAAATCTATTATTTATTAACTTTCTTAATTTATTATCTTTCCCTAACAGAAAACTTCAGAAGTTATTGAGAAACTATAATATGTACTGTCAACATGACTGGCCACAGCTTGTCACAGTGACAGAAACTCACTATTTGCAATTCCTAGCATTCTCTGAAAGGAAATTGTTCAGCTTATTTGTACAGGCTATAGAATATAATATGGGACAAACAAAACTAGTTATTGGACATTCCAAGCAGTTATGACAGGTAAAAAAATGAGATAAAGAATAGCTCTTACTTCTTGTAGTATAAGTCCACATAATTTAATGCAAATTAGCATAAAATATAGAATTTGCATTCAAAGTTGTATTCCCAGATCACTATCAAACAAAATGGGAAACTTTGGTTTATTTTTCAATTGTAAGAATTTAAGTATTCCATATGCCATCAAAATTCAAGAAATAGTTTTTATTACACTACTAGACTGGCTAACAACACAGGTTTCCGCAGTTCACACCCAATATTTTGTTCTAACAAAGAATGTGCTCTTGTAAGACTGCACGTGGAAGATCCACCTACTCTGTTACAAAAGAGTGCAAATATCATCAAATTTTTGTGGATTTTTTTTGTTTTTTTGCAAATTAGTTTCCTCTATTTTGAAAAATTCTGATATGGTAAATGTTATAAAGCATGTTACTACATTGGTGGTCAAGAGGAACACAGCTTATCAGAAACAGCCAGTGCATGTTGTGTATTTTCAAACAGTGCAACTCAGAATGAGGCAGATGAACTCTGCTCATTGCCTGCCAGATATGTGAAATTTTACATATGTAGGTTTTTCATACAGAAAGGGAAATAAGAACTTATGATCTTGCCTTTAAAACTATTTCTTTTACAATATTATCTTTTTCTTTAAATCATATACCCCCCAGATAGTAACATGCATAAAATGAAAATAAATCTACCATATAGAGAATTTGCAACCTCTTCTTCAGTACAAGTAAAGGCTACACTTGGACACCCGCCATTTGGCCAGAAGAAAACCAGCTCAACATTTATTACTTATTTCAAAAGTATGCACTTACTACAGCTTGTCCAAAGACAACTGCTAGCTGCTCAGATGCAAGCAAGTCTCTTAGAAGGAAAGGGCAATCGTTACCCTTAAGTAAATATACCTATTAAAAAAAAAAAGCAAAACAGATAACATAAATAATTTAGTGTACTTCTTTGTATTTCAAACATATAACTTGACTATTTCACCCAGTAACCATTTTCATTATTGTAAAAACATCATCATCATTGGTCTACTCTGGCCTCCAATCGGGAGGTCTGGAGACACACTCTCTATAACGCTGCTGCTTCCTTTGAGAACGCATGTAGGATCACTCTCGAGGAGAAAAGAAGTTAGGCTTTTCACAGTGTCTGTACATGTACTGCTCTTCTCTTCCAAAAAAAACCCAAACCACAAAAAACAGTAAAGCACAACAAGAACATAATTAAGGGAATAAACTCTACCAAGGACAACGATATTTCATTCTTACCCTAGAAATCTACAGGCTCTGTCAGTATTAAAGGGAGGAGACTTGTGGTTTGTCTTCTGATTCAGGCCGTTCCTTAAACTAGGTTTTATCCTTGTTGGGCAATCTCAGCATCTCTATTTTCAACTGCTATCATGCCTTCTGTTCTTTGTATTCTCTCTGACAGTTTTTTCCAATTTTTGGTAATTTTTTGTTACTTTAAATTTACCAAGCCCCCTTCTTGGGCAAATTTGTCTGTGAGTTAGCCCATTGTTCTTTCTCTGTCATTTCTTCTCTAGAGCTTCTCATAGATATTTAACAACCAGCTATTTTAACTTATCTGTGCCTAATATAGCCCAGCAGCAAACACTCTTTGAATAGGTGTTGCTCCCTTCTCCCCAGGAAAAAAGTTATTTAGCAGGCCATTTTTCCACCTGCATGCCACTCCTCAGAGAAGTTACTACACCATCAGATCTTTTGTGGAAGCTATGCTGCTCCCTGTTTCAGTTAAATAAATCAAAGTAGAAAAGACCTATTGATTAATCAAACTCTTTTCTTTTTTAATTAAATTGGTTAGTAACGGCACTCATACAAGCAACGCTACCAGCACAGGTGAAGGAGCCCCAGATGATGCTTCCCCAGCACAACTGGATCCAGAAAAGAACCTCTATCTGACTGAAAATGCACCTGGACTATTAGTGTACTACTACAGTAAAGGCTAATTTCACTTTTTCAATATGCAATTAAATCCAAGAGCTCATTCCCATCTTATAAGAAGCCAAATCTGTAATAGACTCCCCATCTTGGCACTTACATCACCCAAGGCTCGCTCCAAGCATGATGTTAGTTTCATTAAGCCAAGAGCAACTTCTGCAGTTTGTGTATATTGTAAAACATCAAACACTTCAAGAAATACCTGTATGATTGAGGACAGGAAGAATGTTGTGTTAAATATTCAGAAGGAAAAATCAAATTTTAAAAAGCACAGAAAAACCTAAATATTCCTCTGAGATAGTTGCTATACAAATGTATAAAGAAATGTAGAAAGAAAACTGTGCCAAGGAGATAAAAATATAGATGCCTAGAGAGAAATTTCCCTAGAGCACCTCTTGATATGTAGTGCCCTAAATATATAAAAATTATCCACAATAACTTTATAAGGTAAAGCTTGATACTAGGCACAGATTATTAGAAAAACAAAATCCTACGATCTTATGTTAGAACAGGCCCAAAGCACCTCATGTTCTCTAATATAAAATATAATTAATAATGGCCAGTCTTCGCGAACGAAGATTTGGGGAAAGGTCTTTTACCTTTCCAGCCTGCGCAATGGATTTTTTAGGTGAGACACAGCCTGCGCTGAACTGAGCCCACCCTTTAATCCTAAGGTTCATCTGCCGGGGCCAAGCAAGCTTGGACAATGGCAGTGAAGTCCTCAGGACGTAGGTTTGTTTAGAGTGTCCTTCTCATAGATGGATGGCCTCACAGGGCTAACGGACTCCATCTGCCCGGGGGACTGGCTGGATTCGAACCTGGGTTAGCAGAGGTGAGAGTCCTGCACGCTAACCACTAGGCCACCAGGGGTCCCCAAAAAAATATAATTACAAAGTCAGGGAAACTACATGCAACCATGTAACAGAGACAGACAATTAGTTACAAATTCTAAACATTTTGGTTCATGGATATATCTTTTCTGTTCTTACATTAAACTTCGCAAAGGATTCGTGTGCCAAAATACAAATTGTTAACAGAAATTTCTATACCTCTGTGCAGTTTGTCCAGTGCAACCACGATGCATACCGAATTATGAATTGCTCCTTGGTCAGAGATCTGAAGTGCACATTAACAGATTCGCATACAGGTCCTAATGATCGTATGCTTTTGATATAATCCACACTTTGATCTTAAATTGAAAAAGAGAAGGTGATTAGTGTACCAATCTTCCCAAAGGTCTAATATTTTAAAACTCATAAGGAATAAAGCCTGCTAGAGCTTGTGTACATAATAATAATGGCCCATCTTCGCGAACGAAGATTTGGGGATAGGTCTTTTTACTTTTCCAGCCTGCGCAATGGATTTTTTAGGTGAGACACAGCCTGCGCTGAACTGAGCCCACCCTTTAATCCTAAGGTTCATCTGCCGGGGCCAAGCAAGCTTGGACAATGGCAGTGAGGTCCTCAGGACGTAGGTTTTTTGTTTAGAGTGTCCTTCTCATAGATGGATGGCCTCACAGGGCTAACGGGTTCCATCTGCCCGGGAGGGACTGGGAATCGAACCTGGGTCGCAGCAGTGAGAGTCCCGCATGCTAACCACTAGGCCACCAGGGGTCCCATGTGTACATATTTAGCACAGAGAATTTTATCCAGACTTTTCTAGCACAACTAATACACTACAATTTACTGTCTAAAACACAGATGTTGAAAAGTAAAACTGCAGTGCAAAATCAGGTAAGATTGAGCATCTTCTCCAAATAAAACAAACCAAAATGAACCAAACAAAATTAAAAAAATAACCAAAGCCTAAACACAAGAAAATATGGAAGTAAATAGAATCATTAATGTTCTGCTTTTGTTGAAATGGAAAGAATCTACTAGAATTTCTACATAATTCCACATAATCGGGCTGGAAGCTAGTGCAGGCTCAGCAGGATCAGTCCAGTTGCACCACTTACACCCTTTAAAGAACACAGATGGATATGGTACCTTACAGAGTGGTATCACTGCTTCTTTTTGGTGGGACACTTCTTATAGGAAAATAAATTTACTGAGAGATAGTCCTTGAGGTAGAAACATGTACCATTTTTACTACCTCTGGAAATTAATGACAGGGCTTGCATGATGCAATTTGGCAAATTAAAATTCAGTGAGTTCATCAGGGCATAAATGTTTTCTTTGGTTAAAAAACAACTATAAACTATTCTACATACAGAAGAGAAACCAAATGGTACTTCTGTACAAACTACAGTTGGGGAAACAAAACAGAAGCAACAGTAGGAATACTGATGGTCCCTGAGTGTTTTAAGTTCACTGCAAAAGGAATATAAAGAACACAGAAGAAGGCAACTATGAGGTTGGAAAGAAGCAGGACTGAACCCTTATGTTACAGGCACATTAAACTGGGAACCAAGATGAAGGCAAAGTAGCAGCTACAGATTACACGAACCTTAGGAGCCAGCAAAAGCCAAATACCAAATGTGGATGAAAAATTTAAAGCTCTTTGTAGATATTAACTGTACATACTCCAAATCAGTAGCAAAGCTAATGCTGTACTGTAACAAAATGTTGTAACTCAGCTAGAATTGCTATCATATGTACTGAAATTCTGCATCAGTCTTAAATGTATCATCACTACTACAGCAGGTAAACACTAACCTGATTCAAGGTAACACACATGCTCTGTAACAGCTTGCCAACATACTTCACCATTTCCAGATAAAATATTGTTAATATCATACGTGTCTTTTTTCTCAAATCCAAGTTTGCAAATTGCATAATGCACAGGCTGAGAAAGACAAGTAGTGACCGAGTCTGACAATGCCATCTAGAACAAACACACACAAAGAATCCTTGTATCAAGAAAGCACGAGACAAAGAAAATTATTAAAACATACCCATCAGCACAGATAGACAGCAACATGGCATCTGTAAACAATCTGTTAAAGTTTGCAATACAAGTTTCATCATGCATATGATGAAAGGAACTCTCGACAAGAATCACCCTGGAAAAACTGAGGGGAAGAACCGGTCTATTTTCATAGTGCCAGGATGGTATATTTCAGAGTGGCTATATCCACTGAACTGATGACAAGACAGACTGAAGCAAAAGATCTCAGTTTATATATAAATGTTCTGTCTAATCTCTGAGCTTGCAGAGAAACTGATGCTACTTCAAGTACAACCAAGAGCTCCAGTACTTATGACCAGCAAAATCCTTGGAGGGGGGTAGGGGTGGAACATGTTAATTCCGTAGTAATGTTAGCTACAATCTAAGCATTAATGTTCTAAATAGAAAGACAAACTGATTCAGAAGCACATTTTCAATTAAAAAATTTGCAAGAATATAACTCCCCATGCTAAAAATGAAGAAAATGCTTCTGATTTAGTAAAGAAACCCCCCAAAAGTCATGCTTTCTCATTAATGAAACAGACAAGAAATTGTTTGAAAATGAAGTACCACAACAAATAAAAAAATTATTCCATTAAATTAAAAACATTTTTTCCTCTTTAATTAGGTGGCAGAATAGACCCTCATGATATGTAATTTCTGTATTCATGTCTTCAAGGAGAGATGAGATATTTATATGGGTATTGGCATGGAGCAGGGGTAACAGTTCCTATCGGGAACCCGTGTTAGCTGCCACCAGGAGTACCTCTCTTCTATTAAAAAAAAAATAATCTAAAACGTCCATAAAATATCATTCAGACCTTCACCTTGTCTTTCCCTCCCCCCTCCGTTTCACTGTCAGGGACAAGAGGCCAGAGCAAATCCCGCACTAACGCAGCCACCCTTTATTATTATTATTTATCTAAAACAGGCCGGGCATGGGTCAGGGCTGTGATCTTTTGAGGGAGAGGTCACCAAGCCCCACTTTCCACTGGCAGAAGCCGAGCAAGGCTGCCTCCTCCTCTCTCCTCCCGCGCCGCCCTCGGGCCGCAGCATTGCCCCAAGCCCAGAAGGGCCCGTCCGCAGCCCCGAGGGCGGCGGCCACCCCACCCCCGAGCCCCCGATTCCCCGATCCCGCTGCCGGAGCCGCCCCCACCATGGCGCCGGTACCTCCGGTACCTTCGTTACCGCCGGCCCCGCCCGCGCTGCGTCACGCCCGGGCCGCGCGGGAAGGGCCCCGGGGCCGCTCCGCGGCCGGTTCCCGGCACGGCGGGGGAAGCCGCGGATAAGCGCTCCGAGGGGATGAAGCCCGCGGCCCCCACGGAGGGAGGAAAGCGGCGCCAGGGCTTGGCCGATAAAGACACAGTGAGCGGCCGTCAGAGCGAGAGGAAGTGCCGGAGGTTGAGCTGCCTGCCCCCTGGGCAGGGAGTGGTGCGAGGGCAGCGGGCACGATGCGATGCCCGACTGAGGCGGGGGCGCCGGTTCGGGCCTGCAGCGCTTCAGTTGGGAGGGAAGGATGGAGCTTGGTGTCCTTCGGAAGGGCGGTACAGTGCGTGGGAGAACGTGGGGCTCGGTGTGAGGTTAAAAGTTGTCTGTGATCTTGTGACAATTTGTAGGATGACTGTTCCCGCTTGATTGGCGTCTGGCTTGGGATAGCTCGTCGCCTTTCTGCTTGGCCAGGTGTCATGTTCGCACCTGCCTTGCAGCTGGCGTCCTGGCTGAGGCACTGGGAGGCCCAGCTGTTTCGAAGGTAAAGGGAAGGAACGGATGGTCCTCCCTTTGGTGTTGCAGTCTTTCCAACTTGAGGGCACAACTTCTACCTTAGAGCAGCACCTCTTTTGAAGAAATAAACAAGAACTGTTTCTTGTTTCTTTTAGCAGCTTTTTTTTTTTTTAAACAGGCTTATTAACAAACAACATTTCTTTCAAATAGCAAAAGCTTTTTTCTCTTAGCATACTTATTTCCACATGTCCAAGGTTAAGCCAATGTAGTAGTAGGCCAGTAACATAAGAACAGGCTTTTGTTGGTCAAGTAATCAAAAGTAAAGTCAGTTATTGAATTTTAGAGACATTTTTTCACGGAGGTGCAAATATTATATAGAAATGTAATTGCAACATTGTGCTAAAACTTGGAATCACAGTGTTTGTACTGTGGTATACAGAAGTAGGTTTATTGACTAGGTGTTTGTTTAGAGAAGTCAATAAGGTTTTTGGTTGCCTCATTAGTAAATGGCTTTTTGCAAACGATTATGAAAACTTCTGTCACTAATAATAGCAGGTAAACTTTTAAGTAGGAGCATTATTAGAAGTCATGTGCTATAGACATGAATTTTCTTCCATCTGTAATCGAAGTGGCTGAAAATCTTGTGACTCAAGCTGAACTATGTTAGCAAAGAATTGCTGTTTGGGTTGTGACCTTTTTCACAGGTTCTTTTCTACTCACACGAATCGGAGTGTTCATTTGAGCAGCTCAGCTGGAAGACTTTGGTGTTTTTCTTCTGTTAGGAGACCTATGACAAGCACGTCAGGGTGGTAGTCATTCGAGACCTGAGTTTGCAGTTAGAATATAGTAAGTGTCCACAGCATAAGTGCAAATGTGTTTGCTCCATACATTTTTAGAGTAAGTGCTGTTCAGAGTTTGCAGTGTTGGTGTGGTATCAACAAACACCTGCAGGCAATTAGGACTAAGGCTGCAAAAATCACTGGGTTTAAGGAACTAGAGGACACTACATGTAAGTAGTGTCCACAGCGTTGACAAGGCTAACGTGTAAGTGATTTCTGCATTTCTTCCCTTGTTCTTAAACTCCTTGGACTGAAAGATTTGTGAGCCCCTGAGTAGCACATCTCTTCAAATAATTCTCATTACACTTTCATATTATCTACAAGTGTATGATTTTTTTCCCCATATTCTTCGTGTAAGCCTTGTTTCATGATGTTAATTCACCTTTGAGCTGTTTTCTGCCCTTCTGGGAAGGAACTGATGATTTACTCTTGTCTAAGTTGTAGCTGTAGTCAAGAAATGGAGCAAGAGACTGAAGAGTTAGCAAAATGTGAAAGTGGTTCATTAGGAGGTAGCTGGTATGGAAGACCGTTGCCTATAGCATTTGTTATGGTCTCTTTGGTTCCTTGTGCTTTTCTGTCTCTGTCTTATTATCATTTTACAGTTTTGTTTTAAGCCAGCCCTGGAGGACAGCAGTTGACATCTTTTATCTGCAACATCAGAGTTGCTGCTTGCATTCATAGAGGGACAAATTTTATGTGTGTTGAAGAGATAATACACAACTGGATGGGGAGAAAACTGGATCTTCAGAAATCTGCATTTAAGTTCCAAGCAAAATTACAATAATTTGCAGACTGGAGCTTATTTTTTCCTTTTTTTTTTTTCCCCTGGCTTTTTTTTTTTTTAAGAGCAAATTATGTCATCAATACATAAGCCATTGGTTTAGTAATTTCACAAGGAATGAGGATAAATAAAATGAAGTAGTGAACGAACCAAGTACATATTTTGGGTGTTGTGTAGGCTGTTTGAATTAAAAGCTTGAACTTGTGGTTAACAGTCTTGGATGGACCTGTTAATAGCTATGTATTCTTACTTGGAAAATGGAGTGGATTCAGGGTACTAATATGGTGTGTCTGATTGACTGAGTTTAAATGCAAACTTCAGTTGCATTTTGCTGGAAAAGAAGTCAAAAGGGAGCGGAAGTCAACCACTTCTTTTTTTTTGGTCAAAGCAGTAGTAGTGTTAAAACAGCCAGAAGATGATAACCAGTTTCTAGCTTTCTGTGGGTTTTTTGTTAACATATTCCTAGACTAATTGTTGGGGTTTTTTCCCCTCTTAACTGTACACCATAAAGTATTATTTAAAGACTGTTAAATTTGAAAATATTGACATGTGATGTGGACTTTCTGATTATTTTACTCAGATGAAAGGAAAAAAGACACGATCCTATTCTGAAGATTTAAGTGTGGCTCCAGTGGAAGAACAGGCAAAGACAAAATCCGCTAACACATACAGACTGGAGTCACGTAATAAATTTCGGGATTGTTTAGTAAGAGACAAAGCTCAACAAATACTAACGGTACAGCATTTTTTAAATTAATTGTCTGATTTTATTGCAAAAGTAGCTTGTCTTGCAAAGGTACTTATGGAACAAGGTAAATTGCATGAACTTAAACATATGCATAAATCTCTGCAGTCTTTGAGTTTTGCCACAGAAATACATTTGTGAATGTGCTCTGTTTTGGTGAAGTGCAGAAGGGCCTCTGCAAGGTCACTGCTGAGCTTGTTAGGTGGTGTTTACGTGGAGCTGAATCTTCTTAAACTCTTGCCTTTTTTGAAATCAAATTGAGCTACAGCCCAGTTCAAAGTACCCTGATCTGCAAAATATCCAGTTAGCCAAAGATCGTGACCTCAAGTTTGTGGAATTCTATTGGTTCTGCTAATATCACATGACCTGCATAAAATATATGTGGTGTTCTTAATGGTCAGATTGCTACATACAAAAGTTAAGCAAAAATGAAAGAAAACAATCTGTGGAGATAATACGTAGCTGTTAGTGATACTTTGAAGAGTTATAACCAGCTCTTTTTAATTTTGCTGTGTGGAAGACATGCCTTGGATATTTGGAACTGGTATTTGTAGCACTCTTTTCCTGTGAACTGAGCCCAAATGATAGAGAAGAATACACTCCTCTTTGTTAAATTGAGATTGGCTGGACAATTGGCTGGACACACATCAAATGTGTGTCCCTTTCAAAAGAAGAGATAAAACATTTTAGCGTAAAAGTAGCGCATCCTTTGCTGTTTGGGAGTATCATCTATATTGACTATTCTACTCATTAGTTCTTCTCATGTTCTTGTAATGAAAATGACTGTAAAAGGTTTTTTTGCAAAAGGCTACCAGGATGAAAACTAAGATCTTTCAAAATTGTTTTTGATAGAGTAAACTTCAACAAGCCAACTACGATGGAGTTTCTAGTCCCTTCTTGTGTGCTTCAATCTCAGAAGAAATATTAAAGGCTGTGAAGGAATTTGGCTTTGACCGTTATAAATATGTGGTATCAGTGCTAATTGTGGAAAAGACAGATCAGGCAATGATTGTAAGTGAACATTATTCATAATACATTTTGCAAATTGAAAACAATAAGGTGCAAACAGATTAGTGAAGTGGTCCAAGTCAACTTTTTTCTCCCAAGGAATATGTTTATTCCAGCCATCAGTTCACAGAGTTTAGCTTTGAAAACAATTTTGTCAAAAAAGCTGAGAGCCCAGTAAATGGTCACAAGACTAGACTAAGCTGGAGGTGGAGGAGTGGGGGATGTGACTTCTTAGTTCTATATGTTCCCAAAACTAATGTCTATTCACATAGACATGTTCTACTGCTTTTTAAGGGGTGCTGTTAACAGTATGCTAAAGTGCAACAAGTGAACACGAGAGAGAATTGGGGGTTGGTGTAGAGATTTTTGGATCTATTGGTGGGAGCTTTACTGTGAAGCAAGAACATGTATTTAACATCGAATAGGAATTGTTAATTTTCACTCAACTTTTGCATTGTTCTTACTAGTTGTAACTCTCATAATACGATTAGATTAGCATTTAGATAATGCTGTATGTTCTTTAAAAAATAAATAGTAAACCTGTGCTGTATATATATTCACAAATAGTTTTTTCTCTTTTTTCCCTTTAGGTTGCCAGCAGATGCCTCTGGGATGTTCAAAGAGACAATTGGGTTTCAGCTAAATGTGAAACTGAAACATTCATTGCGCTGGCTTTGGTAATGGCTTGTTATTACGACTAATACTTTGAAAGCCACAGATGGATTCGTGCATCACAGTACATGGTACATTTAAAAATTTTCAGAGAATCATTATTTTAGTATTCATTTTTATCCTATTGCTGTTGGCACATTGAAACTGACATACAGTTGAGATAATTTTCTTCTTTTTTTCTCTGTAAAGAAAAAAACCAACCCCCCCAAAAAAAACTTTGGAACATATGTACATGACTACATATGGGTTTCGTCTGTTTAATGCTCTGCTGTGGAAGTGAAAGCAGCTGGTGTTAAGGCCAAACATTGGAAAATTTTGAATGCTGCTTGTCTGTTGTGTACCTAGGACTGTTAACGAATGTTTATATGAAATTGCAGGTATCAGTTTTCTTAAAGCATGTTTTTTGTAAAAAAAGGCAGTATTCATTTTTTACCTAGTTTTATCTATGATCAAATGCCAGTCTGCCTGGAAACTTTTGCAGTCCTAGAAAGTTGTGCAAATTTCCAGTCTTGCCTTGAATGAAGTGAAAGTTTAGTCAGTAGGTTGCCCAGGCCTTAAGCTTGGGTCTCGGGTTCAGGTTGGTGGACAGGTACTGCATTGAACGTGTTGGTCACTTCAGTCTAGGGGCTTCTGGTGGCACTGACGATGGGCTCAGTAACGAGGGTAACTGGTCCATAATAACTGGCAAGGGCAGCAGTGATTGTATTTTGATAAATAAGGCACAGTCAAATTTGTGAAGTGTGTAGACATCAGTTTTTGGACCTGCCGTGTGTGGAAATCGAGGGTTGGTGCCTCTTCCATGTCAGTTTTATCGCTGGGAGCTGAGAACAAACGCGGACGGGGCGGCCGTGCTTCTCACCTCCCGCTTGGCCCAGCTTCGGTCCGAGTGCGTTTGGAGCCGCGCACGGGCGCGCCGCGAGGGGCGGTGAGCGTCCCGGGGGGCGGGTGGGCGCCCGCCCGCGGTGCGGGGGAGCCGGTGTGCGGGGGCGGCGCCGGGCC
>NW_020897691.1:7925598-7952916 GCF_003984885.1 Neopelma chrysocephalum
CGCCCCCCGCAGGGCGCGGGGGGGCGGGGCTGGCGGGCGCGGCGCGAGGCCCGGTCGCGCGGCGGCGGCGGCGGCGCTGCTCCTGGCCCAGCCGGCGGCAGCCATGGCGGCTGTGCTGTCCCCGCGCCTCTGCGACAGCGACCCCGCCACGCCTGGCGCGCAGTCCCTCAAGGTGAGAGCGGGCGACGGCGGCCGTGGGGCTGCGGCGCTACAGCCGCCTCGGCGGGAGGCCTCACGCGGCTCCCCCGCCTGGGCGCTGAAACCCCCCCCTACCCGCCTGCCCCAGGCTCGCCTCACGCCCGCCGGGGGAGCCGGGCGGCCTCCTGCGCCCGAAGTTCGGCTCAGGGCGCGGGTCTGGGGCTGGGTGCCCGCGGCCGCCCTGCTTCCGAAAAGTCCTTCGGCGCCTTTCCGGGGGCGGTGCGGCAGCGCCGCAGCCGGGAAAGTTTGGGTTCGGCCGCGGGCAGTTCCGCGTTGACCCCGCCGGGCTGCACCGGCGCGTCCCAGGAACCACGGGCACTTGTGGCGCCGAGGACTCGCGACGCAGATCGAAACACATCGCTCTTTGAAACACATCTCGGGTAGTTCAGGCTTCCCGATCGCATAATAAAGGATCGTTCCGTCGATCTTATAATTAATAGACCTACCAGGAGTTCGGAACGTCACTTTTCCTAAGGAAATTTTAGGGGAGGAAGGGGCGTTTTTTTGGCAGTGTTTGACTTACTTGTCATGTAAAGAAAGCCACAGAAGTGTCCCCTTTTTCTTTTTTTTCTTTTTTTTTTTTTTTTGGAACAGTAGGAGTGGTTGAACAGCCGCGTGTCTTAGATCGCACCGCCAGTGTTTTCACTTCTGCTAAGTCCTCTGCAACAAACTTACTTATGAGCTTGTGTGATTGAATTTGCTGAAGTTTTATCAAATAAGTAAGCAAAATTGTAAGTGGAGGACATTCATCTCTACTGTGGTATGGGTACTCATTGTTTTAACACTACAGGATTTAATAAAAGAAAAATTACGAAGTGAAAGTAGAAATTGATATGAGGCACTTCCACCAACCTGTCAGGTTGAGATCTATCTTTTAAAGATGTTTTGAAGTCTCTTGGTGGTTTTGGTATAGTAGAGCATTGCTTTCATCCTGTCTAGCAGTTCAGAAGGTTTAGAGTGCATTAATATTCTGTGTGGGAAGTAGGGATGAACTGCTGATGAGACATAGCTGTGTCAAAAAATAGTGCAGTATTGTTTTGATTGGGGACTGCTGCTTGGTTTGTCTACCTGAGTTTATACAGCAGGATGGCTGCATTAAGAAAACAGTTTCATTATATTTTGCTTTTCACTTTTTATTATTGTGTGAAAGATATTCTTGCTCCTTAACAAGAAAGAAAATTTGTGAAGAATTGTGAAAAACAAGAAATAAACCAAAAATACAGGAGACAAATTCTTTTTCCCAATAGCCTGTCTTGATTATAGCATTGTGAAATGTTACATAACCAAAGTAATGTATTCGGATTTGCTGGAATATTTCTAAATTGATATTTCAAGTCCTATGATATGTAAAGCCTACTAGAATGAAAGACATTAGGAAACATAAACCTAATAATCAAGAATGCATTATTAAGTAAGTAAGTATAATTGGGCTTGATCCATTTATTTCTGACAGGTTAATTCTTCTTGCTTAAACTTTCATGGAAGTTATAAAATGTGATTCTTTCATGCTACTCCACTTTAGAGATTCAACTATAAAAAATTGTCTTGTTCTTGACTCTACTACCTGTTGCAATAGGCAATTTACTTGGAGTTTTCTGCTTTTCGTATCTCGGTTTTGATCAGACAGGGTTGGTCACTAAATGCTTTGAGAGTTGTTGATGATGCAGGTAGGAGCTGTATAGCATTGTTGGACAACAAAGCAGTGAAAAATGCAAGATCAGCTGAGTCACTGGTCTTCTAGATTTTACAGAACTCTATGTTTTGTTTTGGTCCTTTTTTCTCTTCTTCGCCCTTCATTCCCTTTCTTTGTACAGATCTCATGAAATCTGTGCACCTGTAACTTAACTTCTGAGTGTTCCCTTGTAATAGCTTTGTTCTGTATCTGTTGCAATATGAAGTCAGGTTTTTTCTTTCATGTTTTTTTTTCCTCACAAAACACAAGTCTTTGCTCCTTGCTGTAATGATACTGTATGATAACTGTATGCCTATAAACTCCTGCGTTGCTTTCAATTATATTTTCCCTGATTTTTAAGCATCAGCTCTCAGCAAGGGCTTGGTGTTTTTGCTCTGCACTTGCAGTTTTTGAGAGCTAGTCTGATTAAGTTCCAGCGATAGTTTACATCAGGAATTATTGGTGGTCAGAGCTACAGCTCTGTGTATTCAGTCCACCAGCGCAACAGGTGAGGAACCACCTAACTCTACTTCTGTGCCAGCATGTCTTATGCAGCTGGTTTATAGCAAAGAATAATTTGCTGCATAAGCTGTCTTATGAGTTTTTTGTTAAGAATACATAGAACAGCTCAGTAGTTCAGGTATATTTAGATGGCGGGTTGCTTTGCAATATTTTTTGATGTTTTACACCCTCTGCTGAATATTCTTAATTTTTTAATATTTACCTTCATTTGCATTTCAGGATGACACAGAAGAAAATTCCAATGATGGCAGCCAACCATCCAAAAGACGGCGTATGGGCTCAGGGGACAGTTCTCGGAGCTGTGAAACCTCTAGTCAAGACCTTGGGTAATACCATTTTTTACAATTCTCACTTTTTTTATTGCAAGTTTTACTGTATTGTTCAATATGCTTAAGTAAAGCTCTTTTTTCTTTACTTTCATATTCTTCATACATCTTTCTGAATTGAGGCGATGTTCTATGAATAGCTGGCTGTCTTTTGCTCCCAGCATATTTTAAGGCATTTTATTTTAAAATGCTACAAAAAGTGCTGCATCTGATACAAAATCAGAAACATAGCTGACATGTTTTTAAAACATTGCATACTTCTTGAATGAATTTTGATATTGTAGTAGTTTCTTTTCCTGGTATCCTCTCCACTACAATATATATCACTTCCTTCATGTTCTGTCTCTTAGCATGCTGATGAATGGTTATTTGGGTGAATGGTATGTGAAGTTGGGTGTAACAAAGTAACTGGGTGTAACAAAGTGACTTTGAAATGGATTAACAAGATGTAGTGTTCTGAAGTGCTTGTCCAACTTCATAGTTACTGTTTATTGCCATATAAATAGGAATTATTGAATTTTTTGAAATGTAAGTATTACACTTAAGGATTCTTGTGCTTTATTCTAACATTGTTCTTATATTTAGATATAGTTATTTTCCTGCTGAAAATTTGATAGAATACAAATGGCCACCAGATGAAACAGGAGAATACTATATGCTACAGGAGCAAGTCAGTGAATATTTGGGTGTAACTTCCTTTAAAAGAAAATATCCAGGTATTTATTTTTAAAGTTTTTCTTCTACAGAACTGTGTCTTTGAACAGATGTAGTCTGTGTCTCTTTGATTATAGCATGAGCCAACTGTTTAAAAAAAGACCTAGCAAAAGCATACCTGGATTATATATGTTGTGCTTTTTATTTTTGTAACTGGTGTATTGAAAGTGTATTCTGTGGTTTTTGAAATAATATAAGATTTTTTGGTATTGCCACTAAAAATTTGTAAACAAGTCTGATTTGGGGATTAGATCAGCAAGTACCTTTTGAAAATTACCTCAATTTTATTTTTAAGTATTTTGTTGGTAATTTCTTACTATTTAACTATATATTTTATTTCCTGAATTGTGGCAACATTCCTACATTGTGGAAGAATTTTAAAACTAATTGTGGAGGTTCTAGTATTTGAGCCTTCATTATTCAGAATTGTTAAATCTGAAACTTCTGTCATAGAATTTATTTTTAAAAGGCATAGTAAAATTAAAAAAGACTGTACTTTTAATGCTTGTTAATAATTATTGCATCTAAATTCATATATCAGTTTTCTTTAGTTTTCTGTAAATCATAACTGCAGGCGGGGTACTCAAGAAAATTGACCATGTCCCTACACTGTGTATTAAATTTAAAATTATTTTATAAAATTACAGTGTTTGTTGAAGTAGTAATATAATACAGACTAGCTGCCTGGAAACAAAATTGTCAAAATACTTTGACAGTGTTTATGGAGGAGTTTGAGTAACTGCACACATTTTTATTGCTCTTTCTTGTTTTCTTTGGAGATTTAGAAAGACGAGATCTGTCTCACAAGGAGAAACTCTACCTCAGAGAACTAAATGTTATCACAGAGACTCAATGCACACTAGGTAAGAAAACAAATTGTTGAGTCCTTGTTACAGTATAAAAACTATGACACACAGAAAAAGGGGGTTCAGTTTAGTAGAGAAGAATTGCATCACTCTCAACTGAAAACTTAAATTCTGAAATTAAAACTGGTTTATTATTAATTTGGTAAATTGACCATGAAGTATCAATATTCCAGATTTATTATAAAAAAATATATATTTTGGATCTATTCTAATTACTTAGAAGGGATTTTGCTAGCTGGTAAATTAACTTCTAGAACCTTTTTCTCCTAAGAAACAGACTACCGTAATTTTTCAAATAAAAAGCACATCAGTCTTGTTTTGCTGCATTGGTTGGAGCTCTTAAATGGTCTCACTTCTATGTTAGAGATGAGAAGAGTGTATATTAAGGCACTTTAATGTACTTGAAATGGAATGATGTAATTAAGGCTTACATTGAAAGAGCTTAAAGAATATTTTTCTTACCCTGCTAATATATGTGGCTTGGACATGTTAGAGTTTAAATGATGCCTGCCACATTTTTTTCTGTATATCATGGGTAAATGTGTAAATGTAATGTCATTTTAAATACTAACAATCTTTGGTATACCACCTTTATTTCTCACCTGCCACCTCTGTATTTATTTGTTTTAACTTGACTATACAGATGAGACCATATCTAATTTTTATTAATAGAAGTAAAATGTTATATTCTGTCTCATATATTCAACAGAGATGTGTGCTGAGTCAACTACCCATATTTTTAAGGTTATATTTACAACCAGTGGTAGTAACATAAGTCATTCCATTCCATTGTCTGTGTTTGGAGATTAGTTGTATTGGAACCTCTAAAAGAAGAGTTCTGCATTGTGGCTGCAAAGTGAGGTGTTTTGACTTATGAACTTCAGATGCTTTATTTGGGAGTTAGGAGTCTGTGAGCAGTTTGCTGCTCTGAATTGCCCTCATGTTGATTCTTTCTTGATTTGTATGAGGCGTTATGTAAACCTCATAATTTCAGTAAAGGTTCTGCAGGTTAATGAAACTAAGATTTGATCGGTGTTGGAAACTGAAACTAACAGTTTACTAGGTGCCATCTAGAACAAAGGTTCTGCCTCACTGTGGAGTTCTAAGTAGGTGGTTAAGTCAATTTGAAGGGGTCTGTAGCTGTAAGGAAGAAATTACAGGCAAAGTAGGTTGTTGTCTTTCGCTGCTCAAAAACTTGAGTTGGTTATTGTGGGATATAAATAACCGACAGTTGCTTTTGCCAGACAGCATCATTATTGCTTTTATCTATTTTAGGTCTAACAGCTTTGCGTAGTGATGAAGTAATTGATCTTATGATTAAGGAATACCCTGCCAAACATGCTGAGTATTCTGTTATACTGCAAGAGAAAGAACGTCAGCGAATAACAGATCATTATAAAGAGTACTCTGTAAGTAATTAGCATATAAGTGAACCGCATCTGTAACACTAAGTGTGAGAAAAGGCTGTTCTCAAACTGATAGTGAAATGTATGCGGATTAATAAAATTGTTTTTATTCCAGCAAATGCAGCAGCAGAACACACAGAAAGTAGAAGCCAGTAAAGTTCCAGAATACATTAAAAAAGCTGCCAAGAAAGCTGCAGAATTCAACAGCAATTTAAACCGAGAGCGGATGGAAGAAAGAAGAGCCTATTTTGATTTACAGACTCATGTAGGCAGATTTAAATTTCTTACCAATGTTAACAGGTAGCTCCTTACTTGTTTTAGTAAAGTTGGTTTTGGTACCATTTTAACTTCTGTAAAGGTTTTTGATTATTGTTTCAGTCATGTAGGGACTTACACAGTTTTACTCTTAAATGGGTAATACTGCTAAAAATAATCTCAAATGTATTTAATCTGAAAACGTTTTTAACTTGAAAATACTTGTCTCAGGAAGCTCTAAAAATATCAGTGTTATTTTATTATCATGTCTTTAATCTGATGGTAGAAGAATAAAACTAAGAGGGTTGTTTAGGTTACTAAGAAGCTTCTGTTGCTACTATATCTATGCATATAAACGGCTAATTCTTCTTTGGAATACCTCCAAAATTTTGCTGGAACAATACCTGAAGTAAAAAAGAAAATTATTTATTCTTTAAAAGAGTGTTGCTGTCAGTGTTATGCCCTTTTTTCATTAGATGTTACATTATTTTTGTATTGCATATATTACATGCCTCTGTGACTGATTAAAAAAAATTAGCTGACATTTTGAAGCAGTACTGTTCTGCTTCTATACAGACACCAAAATTTTCTCTGCAAATTATTACATGGCAGTCTATTGTGGAAATTTTACATCTTTCTGGTATTGACCCATATTAGAGGCAAGATAGCAGATAATTAATTTTATTTCCTTCTGAGGGAAGGAAGGCTTCAATGTATACTTCTCCTTTCCTTGTATTTGTATTATTAATGGAATTTTTTATACTACTCTGGTTTCAGACTTAGAGGGATGTGTTCTTTCAACCAGTATGGGCCAACAGTGAAAATTCATGCTAAGGATGCCACGCACAAAAGTTAATGTTTACTGTTTCAATTGCTAGATTTTAATATTAAAATTACTTTTCCTAATACACTGTTTGAAGTACTTACGTAATGTTCATTCAGTTCACTAGATACTTAGGGATTGGATTTAATAAATAATACTGTTTTGTGAATGGGACCTCTTCTGTTTGAATGAATTGAATTTCTCATGGCAGAACTCAGGTAGCTCTCCCAATTCAATAAAACTGACTAGTTAAGAAATATTTGGGGGAATAGTTGGTGAGAAAGACTCAACAGTTTGTATGTGAAACAAAAATGTCATTGTTTTATATTAAACAATGCAGATTATCCAGGTGCCTCAAGGAAAATACAAAATCTTACCTACAGAGAGAACAAAGGTTAGTCCTTATCCAGTGGCTCTCATACCCGGCCAGTTCCAGGAGTACTACAAAAGGTATTTTAAAAGCATGCCAACTGCCAATTCTCTTGCACTTATGTCTTTTCTCTACATGTAGCAGATGGAAAACATTTCAGTGTCTTTACTGTAAGGTTTTGATTTAATTTTATGTTTGAGACACTTGCTAATCTTGAAAGATGCATAGTGTGACATTTTCTGTCAACAACAGTCAGTAATGATTGCAAGAGTACTGTCTACCCTGATGTGTTGCAGTGCCTAAGATTTGTCCTGCTCAGATATTTACCATGGTAAAAGGAGACATTGATTTCACTCCTGCCACCCTCATGTATTTACTTATCATCTGCTTCTGCATGTGTACCAAGATTAATATTTCTGTATCAAAGTGTTGTAGTGCTGGCTTGTGATCACATGTTTTCTGTGTGACAGTCTTGCTGTCCTTTTTTAAATTTTTAGAAACTCCTAAATTTAAAAAAAAATGTTGGTTACTCTTGTGGGATAAATTTGATGTCGGATTTGTGAGAAAGAAAGACATTGCAAGCTGGATCTTTACATTTCATGAAAAATGTGTCCTTGACTGTTTACATAAATTTCAGATATTACTAGTGACATGCTATCATTGAACAGATACGTACTGATTTGAAGATATTGTCGAAGTCTTACCATTGTACAACAGAGATGGTATTCATTCTGAACATGCTTGGTTTTCTTTAGAGAAGCTCTTCATCTGCAAATGCCTTGCTTGTTCAACTGTGTGTTCATACAGCCCACCCCAAATTTGCATGCTACAGGACATTCTTGAAGGACTTCAATATTGTTAAACTAATTGAATTAAAATTACTCTATATCATGTTTATTTTGCACTTTTAAGCTGCAAGTGAAAATGCTTATCCATCTCAGTGAAAGACACAACCTTTCAAAATATGCATCAGAATAGTATCATATTTCTTACAATGCTTGTCATCAGCAGTAAGACAACTTTTGTTTTTTTCTTAGTCTTTAAGTTAAAAAGAAAAAGGGTAGATTATGGATGTTAAGCTGTATCTGGCTATAAGCAATGTAATTAGATCTTTGCATTCTTCTGAAATTATATTTTTATATGTATTTTTCCATTCTCCTTCAATAATCAAGGAATTCAGATGTACAGCTGTATTCTTTCCTTACTTTGCTTTGAATGTATTTGTGTGCCCTGGGTTAGAACTGTACACATGCTATGTGGGCACTGTACATTTATAAACAAAGTGTATGGTCTGTTGGGCGTAGTAGCGTGGGTTGGTTAAAAATTCGTAGTGCTTCCGTGGTCTCTTACACAGTTATGGAACATGGCAAATACACTCTCCTGTGTTCTCTGAATATCTGCTCTACAAAGAAGACAAGTACTACATGGTATCACATTTGGGAGGAGAAATTAGTATGTTTCCTGTGTTTTCAGAACTTCATGTGCCTTCCTGGAAAAAAAGAAGTGTTTCTTACTCTTTCTTATTGACGTCCTGGTATACTGCGTGATTTAATATTTATGCATCAAGTACACATGAATTAATTAATTTTATTTATTTAACTTTAGATACTCTCCAGATGAACTTCGTTACTTGCCATTAAACACAGCTCTTTATGAACCTCCTTTGGATCCAGAGCTGCCTGCATTGGACAGTGATGGAGATTCAGATGACGCAGAGGAAGGGCGAGGTGATGAAAAACGGAAAACCAAAGGCAATTCGGTGAGATAAGCTGAAAGTATTCTTGAACAAAATAATACTTGCCCTTCACTTTTGTTAGTTTCACTAGTTTCTTAGTAGAACCTTTCAACATTTGCAAAATGAAAGGAGGACCTTTTTTAGTACTTTAATTTATCACACTGCTCTCCAGCTTTCCATTTTGATCCATTTTTAAAGTAAGTGGAACAAATACTTGAAATTTCAGGCCCTTTCTTCAATTTTTTTTTTATTTTTTTTTTTTTTTAAGAAATCTTGAAGAAACTTCCCAATGCAGTTCTTCATTGTGCCCTTTTCTGCAAGGGGAAGTTGTTGCTAGCATTTCTGAAGAGAATGAATGCTGTAGTTCAGGTCACAGTATATTCTACTGTTTAGAGTCCCACAGAATCTATCCCTAAAGCAGAGATGTTGATAATCTCATACCTTTTTGTGACATAGAAGCAGGAAGTACTCAGTACAGAAACAGTTACCTTATTTCAATTAAAAAAGAGGGTAAAAGGTGCTGTTTTTTTTGTTTAACATTACATCTTTAAACAAATATTTATGTTCTCTCTACTTACGCAAACGCAAAATTAAGCGTTAGCTGAAAGTTAAGGGAAACTTCCACATACCTACCTTGATAGTGTTTTAAATGCTTGAGAGCAGCTGAGCTTCAAATGAGTTGAGTGCAACTGAACCATTGGTGTATTGGTGTAGTTTGTATGTTGGTGACAACCACTTTCCAGAGGTTTAACCCTAATTTTAGCAGCAATGGAATGTCACAAGTGCATTTACCAGTTTCTAGCTTGATTGATGAACATATTTGATGGTGGGTATGTATAATTCTAAGTTTTGCCATGTAAATATTTATTTTGTTTGAATTTTGTAAAGATACTCATAACTGAAGAAGGAAGGAAGAGATCAGCTTGTAGATTAACAAAGGAGAGAGGGCTATTAATACACTGCTTCTGCTTGCATTTTTTTTAGAAGAAATTATATAAACTTAGCATGTTAAATGTCAACTCAGAATTTTGGTTTAATCACACTCCAGCTGTTTTAAAGTTGGTCTTTAACCATTTTTTCCCAGTTTCCATTTCCACTGACAGTCATTTGTGTTAATGGTAAAGAAAAGTAACTGGGCCAAGCAGACTATCCTTTGATTTTTTCATAGAAGTTCAGAAGTCTTTTTCGGTGACAGAATGGAGAAGGAAAAATGTCCTTTAGTTTGAAAAGTGTAGAAAAATGTGCAAAATTTATAATCAGATTCCTGTGAAATGGGTTTGGCTGTGGAAGCAGGGGTTCTTTGCTAGTCATTGAGGATGGGCATATAGTTCAGGAAAAACATCTGTTGAACACAGAGGTGGCTGTTGTCAGGCCTCTAAGTTTTGAGCTACCTACCATCTGTCAGATCTCCTTGGTGAGCCCTACACTAGGCTTTATACTTTTTCCTTTTTCACCCTCCCCGTTGTTTGAAGTTGGTAGCAGTTTTCCTTTTCTGTAGTGTTTTAATGGGTCTGTCCTAAATAACCCTTCCCCTAAAATAATGCTGAAACAGAGCATTTCTCGTTGCCACATAGTTTGATTTGCTTTGGTGTTATACTCCTCCATTTGCCCTATGTCTGTTTTGTCTGTTTTGGTTTTAGGCTGATTACTATTATGTTTGTACAGAGCATGTTTTACTGTAGGGCACCATTGTTATTTGGCCTCTTGGGTTTTATTGTAATAAATGTGAATAATCATGCTGCTTCCTTCTGGAGCTTTTTTGGAAGCCTTTATTAACACTTTTCTGAGAAAAGTCTTGTGCTGCTGCTCTTTATTATGCTTACATTGATCTCTGACCCTCTTTGAAACTCTTCCCCTCTTTCTTGCCTCCTCATTCCTCAAAAAAAAAAAACCTTTAACTGCAACATAAATCCTGTTGTTTGGTTCTGTATTAAATATGGAAATGTGTTTTGCTGTTGATGGCATTCTTCTGCTGCAGTCCAAATTAAATATTTAGATTGCTCCTGGTGAAAATAGTAGATGAGGGTGGCAGAAAAAAACCCCTTCACATATTAAATTCAAGGCAGTGCTGTTTGGTAGTACGCTTTAAATGCATGACAAGGGCACTTTTAACTTTTTGCTGGCCCTTTACTTTGTAAACAGCATCTTACATATAATGGATTTCTTGCTGGCTTAATGGCAAACGGTTCAAAGAATTACAACTGTTGCGCTCTCCACTCTGGTGCCAAGACCAACTGGAAAACAGGACTGCTGTTGCTGATGCCAATCTCTTAGCATGAGAAAAATAGATAATGAATGTTGTGAGCAAAGGTGTTCTAGATTGTGATAAACCTATGCTTTTGCAGAAGGAGTGATGTACCCTTCTCTTACCTTAGTTGGCTCTAAGGGGCATACAAAACACTTGTCTGTCTATCCAAAAAAAAAAAAAATATAGCTATGGTATTTTTATTATAGGACAATTCGTCTGGCAATGTATCTGAAGGTGATTGCGCCACAGACAACCAGGAGGATTCTTTTCAGGGAAGACAAAAAACAAGAGACAAAAGTGCTACTCCAAGAAAAGATGGTTCCAAACGTTCTGTATTACCCAAATCAGTTCCTGGGTACAAGGTAGAAGAAAAAAGCCCCTGACTGAACTTTACTCACCAGCCTCTCCCTGAAGTATTTGGGTTTTTCAATAATATGGAACTTCTGCTTGCTGTACTTCACTTGCTGTTCTCCTGTTGTGTGCTCTATCTGTTCGCTTCCTTATTTCCTTTTTGCCTGTATTTCATGTGGGGCTTTCCTTTACCCTAGCTGTACAATGGCCTCTGTTTTCTGTTAACTTCTTGGATTCCTAGGCAGTAACACTAGAAAAACCTATTGTGGATTTCGTGTTGGAAATTTACATTTTTCAGTCTGCCTTAACACAGCAGTCAGAAGTATGTGTCAGTTTAAAACTATCATTCACTATCAGTTTTTTTTCCCTACTGTTTAGTATGGCAGCACACCAAGAGACCAGTGCTGTAAAGTGCAGCTATATAGCTGAACATATTGTTGTGACATTGATTTTAAATACAGCCTTTTATCCTGCGATGTTACGATGTATAACATGGAAGGCAAAAAGCTTACTACAGTTGTATAGGCAACACTACATAACCACTTTAACAGTATATGGAAAATAGCTTTTTATGTAGTTTTTACTATGTAGAAACATTTGTGGGCAATATACTTTTATCTAAGCTAAAAACTTTGTGAGGATGTTAAGACATTTCAGCTGTCAAGCAGTGATTGCCAAACCTAAGACCCAAATCCCCAGTATTCCTGTGTAATAATTTCAGAAATTAAGATAAAAATAAGATTAAGGTAAAAATAAGATTAACATTAAAATAAAAATACTTTTCAGGAGAAACGGGAATTGACATGCATTATTTATGTGTTATTATTCTGCATACTGAGAAAGGATCTGAATAATCCTGTAACACTTTCAAAGCACGTAATTGCCTAGTCCTCTTCCACTGAGAGAAATAAGAATTTTCCATTGACTTATGTGGGAGCAGGAATAGACCCATAGAGAGGGAATACGCTATGTTAAGATAGGATTGATTACTTAACAGTCAGGAATACTTGTTGAGACTTACAGGACAAGGAACACTTTTGTCAGTGACAAGTTTGTATGTGATGAGACACTGTCTCAGCAAAAGTGAGCTGTTGATGGCTTGCATTTTATATTTATAAATATTTACTATCTGTATTTACCAAGTTAATAGTAAATAAACTATAACTTATATCAAGAAGCTAATTTCCAGCAAGAATTGGACAGCTTTGATAAATTTTCTCTACATACACTATCTGTACAAGTTCATAGCAGACAGCAAGCTCCAGTTGCATTTTCTCTTTTCAGGAACTTACTAAGAAATATGTGAACTATGGAGATTTAGACTGTGATTACCATATGTATATTTTTTTATATGTAACTTTGCAAGATGTTGTAGACACGGAATGCATATTCATATTCCCATGAACATGAAATCCAAAGATGGAATTTTGCTTTAGCTTTGTTTAACTTGACGTTAGAGATTGTGTGCCACTGATTTACAGAAGTTTCATCTAGCTGTAACATGCCCAAGTGTTTAATTAGTCCAGTCTATTTAATGGCTTTATAAATGCATAAAGAGAGAATTAATGGAGCAGAACTTTCATCAAAGTTCTGAACTTCTAATTGCAGAAGAGCAATGGTAGTATACAGCATTGCATTTTGAAAATGGATTCACATAACAATTATTTATTCATTCAAAATCACCAGTTCCGTTAGTAACAAGGTCTTGCTGTAAACTTACAGTGCCACATCTTTGCAATGTCAGCATACCCTGCCCACATCAGCCATCTGATAAGTCAGAGGTGGTGATGTTGTGTTGGAAGGGTGAGAGGATTGGCTTTCTTTTTTGTGGGAATGTTTGAAAGCTTGCGATAAGCCAAATTACATGAACTGTTTTAACTGGTAAGACAGAATGATTCTTGTTTGTGAGTCTATAAAAACACCAGATAACTATATACCTACCGGATGTGCCTAAATGTTAAGGCACTTTGAGCTGAAGGCTTAACTAATTTAAAATGTTTTCCCTGTGAATTCTAAGTCTTTATAATACTTTTGTTCTGTATTGTTCTCTAATATTGGACTATTTTTGTAGAACAGTTAATTTTTTGGTTACATGTAGTTAAAATTGAAGGATAATTGCTATGGCATCAGCATACATATGTATAATTAATAGCCATATTATGAGTATTACAGGATTCCATACATTTCCACTGAGTTATTTTTGAGTAAAAGAAATATTGTATTTTATATGGCGTCTTTTTTATTGTCAGTTCTTTAACAAAGAACAATTAGCATGTGTTTTACATTTTGTCATGTTACAAGTAGCGAGTCTTTGTTGCTGCAGGACTGACTACTACAATTGCACACACAGGGTACTGTTAAAAGTACAGATTTTTTGCACATAAAACTGAAATGTATTGAGAATCTATATTTTGCAACACTTCTGTTTCGGGTCACTGCATATGAAAATGTAATGCTTTGCATTCAGAATAGCATGTTATAAGAATGGTGTAGTTGGAAAGCTGACTTTGAGAGCTGCAGTGCAGCAGCGTGGAAGTGAAAACTTACAGAACAGGAAGTCATTGTTTTGACCTTGCATTCATTTTCTCTCCCATCCTTATCCCAATAAGATGAGGGCATAGAAAGCAAAATTTACTCCTAATGAAATGGGATATTGTGACTTCCCATTTAGATTTGACAGATGTTTTTTATAGCATTTCTAAAAGCCATTTATGGTGGTAGAATTGAGCTGGTTTGAAATGTGAATAGTCTTTTTTTTTTTTTGTAAAAATACTTCCATACTGTTGGAACTTCATTATTATTAGGCTGTGACTTTCATGCCCCCTAACATGCACAGTATGTAATGAATACAATTTAGTGAAATAAGACTAGATGGAAGCATTGTTAATAAATGCATCTGTATCAATGTCTATCTTGAGAGTTATGTGTATCAGAGTGTGAACTGCACATACCCTAACACAGGTACAGTGCTCACTTTAGTTTGCCTGGAGAACCAAGGGAGTGTGCTGTTGTATATTAAAGGCAGTAAAATACAAATCTAGAAAAATACAAAGCTAGAAGTCTGATTAGAAAGTACACTTGCTATTCTAGAAAGGCTTGGTTTTCCTAGAAATAGATTGAAACACAATTAAAAAAATAGAATATAGCCTAAGCAATAGAAGGGTAAATGCTGCCACACTGATGAGGTTTAAGCATGTGCCACTTTTGTTGGGAGGAGCAGGGTATAAAGGTATATATGTAGGACACGTAGTATAGTTAACAGTAAAAGAGTTTGTATGTGTTTTTGCCTCCATTATATTTATTATTTTGTAGAGATGTTTGTGAATGTTAGACTTCTTTTATTGTTTTATTATATTTATGTATAAAACAGGTTGACTTTGCTTTTTTAAAATAAATAAGCAAAAAAAAGTGTCTATGAATGCCTCTGTCATCTTTTGAAGGAAGTTACCTATAAACATCTGGTGTGGTGGTTTGCTTTCTTGAAAACTCTTTAGATCAGACAATTTGAAGGAGGCCGTAGCCATGTTTTGACATAAAAATCAGATTGAAAACTTCAGAAAACTTGAAGCATTGTATCCTGACTACTCTAACAGTGAGTCAAGATTTTAATTATCTCGCTAGGTGCTAGGAAAAACTGCCTTGAGAAATAAACACATTTTAAGATAAGTTGGTATTGCAAAAGATCTTGGTAATTATTTTTAAATATATATATATATATTTCTGTTTTCACTTTTTGAATTTACTTTAAACCGCATTCTTCTCCCAATGTGTGTTTGGTAGTTGACTGGGATCCTTCTTGCTTACTGACAAGCTGTTTAAAAGAGGATATGCCTTCAGCTCTCTCTACTAGCTGTGTCTACACAGCACTATTGTTTTTAAAACTCCGGCATTAGTCAGTTTAACATCAGTGAGCACTGCATTAAGTGTAAACTACATTTGTCACTAATGTCATTATGCAGTGGTCAAAGCTCAGTACAACTACTGCCATGTTTCTGAAATTTGTAATGCCGTACTTCTTCCTCAATAGGATAAAACTGTTGGTGTATCTCTGGAGTTGAGACACAGAATAGACACACGTAGACAAATGTTCCCCATTGTGACAGCCTGCTATTTCTCTTACCCTTTAAATGGATCTCATGGACCCAGACACATTCCACATGATCACTTAGAAAAATTATGCATGTAAATGTGTAGTTAAATGCAAGGCTCTGTTTCTTATAGTGATTATGAGTGGATACAAGAAGGAATAGTAAAAGAGAGAGCTCTGTATGGCATAGCTAACCAGATAATTTGAAGCTAGATAGAAAAAATCAAGTTTATTGCTTTTGTAATTAGTTTTCTCTATTTAAGGACAAATGTAATGCAAATAAATTGTATATAATTTCCTCCATAAACAGGAAATCCACATGGAAGTTCTTAATGTAGTATTCTCTATTGGAAAAAACTTAGTGAAATTTTTCATCCTGTCATGTTTAGTTTACATTGAGGAGCATGTCAGCTGATGAATTCATGGGAAGAAGCAAGTACATGATTTTGATACAGTTTGATTTATATATAACTCACTATGTATGACAAATGGAAAATTTTATGTACTTAATCTATGATTTTTTTTCAGTGCCGCTGCTTGTCAGTTATTGTCATGTGTTTTAAGGTTCACACATCCTAACAGTTTATTAATTTTAATAGTTAAGGAGATAGATGACATTTCCTGTTGAATCTGTAAATTCTTCTGGAATGAATTTATAGCCCTCTTCTACCCTTCCAGCCAAAGGTCATTCCAAATGCTATATGTGGAATTTGTCTGAAGGGTAAGGACTCCAACAAGAAAGGAAAACCTGAAGCTCTTATACATTGCTCCCAGTGTGACAACAGTGGTAAGTATCTGCGTACACTCAGTGGATTCCTAAGGGAGTTTGTTTGACAGATTTTTTTGTGGACATATTGAGTGTCCTACACACGTGCAGCAACAGTTCAGTTGCCTTTTCTGTCCTTCTTTAAGACTCCATCTCTCTTCCATGTTGTAGTACTAGCATACTTGGTGCACTGTGGGATCTTACCAGGAGGTGAGCTAAGTTTCAGCTTCGGTAAAAGCAAAGAGTGTAACTAATTTTAAATTTCATTTCAGACATAAAAGTAATAATACTGGTTTTAATCTAGGCCACCCTTCTTGCCTTGATATGACCCCGGAGCTTGTTGCTATGATTAAGACTTATCCTTGGCAATGTATGGAGTGTAAAACGTGCATTATATGTGGGCAGCCTCACCATGAAGAAGAAATGATGTTCTGTGATGTATGTGACCGTGGTTATCACACTTTTTGTGTGGGGCTTGACGCTATCCCTTCAGGTAATAAAGTAAGAGTTACTTGTTCCCTTCACACCTCCTCTGAGTCCTGGGCGCTCTCTCAGAATTAATCCATGCACTGCTTTTGAAAGAATAATTTAAAACAAGTGTGAAGGGTAGCAGTAAGAAATGCTGTAGGAAAGCATTCACACTCTAGGACCTGATTTTTTTAATATGCTTTATTTCTGTATATTTGGTTGTGCACAGTTTAACCTGGCAATTCCTATATAGGAAATATAATGGACTTTTACAACATAAACCAAACAGGCTCACTCAGAACTATTTTTTTTCCATATCCATAGAACACTGAGGGTATTTACCTCTTTTAATGAAAGAAACTTGTAAAAGAAACGGTATTGCTGCATATTGCTAGTGCATAGCTTTCACATTAATTGTTGGTGCAGCTATTTCGGCTTCTAAATTCAAAAGTAGTTTCAATATTTGTAAACACCTCTTTAAACTCTTTCCCTCCCTTTTTTACTTAAACATCAAAGCTCTAACTGAAGTACCTCTATGGCAGGCAGGCTGCCTGTACCTTTAAATTACCCAGTCACTCATATCATCTCAATAACTCAAGGCTGTAGAAAGAAAATAACAGGTGCTATTGTTGCTTTACATGTAATACTAAATCCATGGTAAGTAAGTTTATGAATAAGTATTCAGTGGCAGTGACAGTATGCCCTGTACAGTACTTCAGAAATGCTGTACAGTCCCATTTTGGGAAGCACTGGTGCTAGCTGTCACTTTAGTACAGGTTCTGTGGTTGATTTCACTTTCAGGCTGACATAAGAATGTAAACAAAATAAATCATATGTCTAAAATCCTATAAAATTACCAAAGCAGCCTTTATGATTCCAGCTGTTGTAATATAAACAGTTAAATGCCTCCCCAACTGCCATTCATTTCTGCTCTGGGTAACTTCCCATAACCTTGAACTATAGTCAGTCACCTGAAAATATAACTGGCAAACTTGAAAATTGTTTCTCAAGTCTTATCTAATAACCACCTCCTTAGCAGTGCTGACACTTCTTGAGGTCCATAAGGATTTGTGTAGCCAGTGGTTACATGTAAGGGGTCTGCAAGGGAGCATGAATTGTATATGCTGCTTTATAGAAAAGATGCTTAATTTTAAAGAAATGCACTGGTTTTTTGCATTAAAGGAAATACTGCAAATGGGTAAGCACCTATTAGAATGATGAAAGGTGCATAATTAGATGAGTAACAAACTTAGTTTCCCAATAATTGATAACTTTCTTTTCTTAGGTCGCTGGATTTGTGATTGTTGTCAAAAAGACCCTCCTGTACCCAGAAGAGGAGGAAGAAGGGGGAAAAACAGCAAAGAGGGCTAAAAAACCCCAAAAAACTTGCTCTCCAAAACTTAAATGCACAAATTAAAGTGATACTTTGGTGCTATTTAATCAACCACTTTTAGAGGAACAATACCACTTTTTTTTTTCTTTTTACCAAATAAACTTTTAAATTTGTCTATATAATTATTTCTTTGTGATACATGTCACTAATCATGTCCTGTCAGATGTTGAGACAGACAAACCAAATTTCCACTCCAAAAGAGAAGTCTTTCAGTAATGCAATTTAAATTGTACATCCACCACTTGTGTAAAATTATAGTAATGTATTTGTTTATTTTAGTGCACTCATCAGTAAGCTCCATGAAAAGAAAACTACAGAGCATTTTAAATATACTCTACTTGCATAGCAACTGGTTATTTTGAAAGACTCAACCAAAGAAAAAATATTCCTGGGAAAAGTAACTTTAGAGGAAGAGTGGGTATGACATGACCTTCTTACAATGTACTGCAAATTCCTTTCAGCAGAAATTTTCTTTGCAAGCTAATGACTTCTGCATAAAGATGTGCTAAAAAAAAAGAGATCAATCACAAAAAGCTATAAAGGGAAGGGTAAGAAAGCACCCCTCAGGTTCGAGATACTATATGCTGTGTTGTTTTTAACGAGACATGAAAATGTCATACTGACAAGTAACAACAGCTGAAGGCTCCCTCTCCCTACAGTAACAGCAAAGAAGCAACATGCATTTGATTCAGGTCATGGATTTGCAGTGGCGATGAGTGACTTGATAGATCTCTGCTTGACTGATGGTTGACATGATGCAGAGCACACACAGCCAAAATACAGACCACCTATCCCCTTAGGTGATTGATTGTTTTCTCCTTCCTTTGCCCTCGGCTCCTCAACTTGATGAATACACTCAAACCCATTGCTAGTTGGTTTAAGTGGAGATACTTGCTCGAAAAGCAGCAGGTTTTATTTTTAAATATGCTCTAAATTGAGGATATTTGGGGGGGCACTGAAGTGCAGGAGTTTATTTCGTTTTTCTTTATAAAAAACAATAGAAAATACTGAATTGGAGTTCCCAAGCACCTATTTAAAAGTGAAGTTAACAAGATCCCAACTATACATTCATTTTTAAGCCCTGATCTCTGAAGAGCACTGCAAATACTGTGCTTGCTGCTCATTTTACATAGAGGGGAGGATTTACAATATAAAATTAAATATGGCTTTTTCTCCCCGCCTCCTTTCTGGTTTAGGAAATGTAACCTGAATACCTCTTCAGGAAACATAACAAGGAGTATTAAATATTACAGCATGTCATTGATACTCAATTTCACAGGCTGAAGTGTGACTTAGTCCAGTGTGTATCAATTTAAAAAAGAATTTCAAGTATTAATTTCAAGATTCCAATAAGTATAGTCCAGAAAACAGACTCCTCATCCTGAGATTCATCTTCTGTAGACTGTGAGTATTTCTGGTTTGCCTCCATCTCCTCAGGGTTATAAGAAGCCTCACCAAATGGGTACTGTACAACTGTTCGATCGTAGTACACTTTCATTTCAAACTCGCTCTCCAGGTGAGAGGGATGGCCATAAATCCCTATTCCCACAGGGCGGCGGAAGTGTGCAGGCACGTGGACCATGTCTTGGCCACAGGTTACAGACTGTAACTCATACTCGTCAAAGCTGGGGTGAAGTGTCACATCAGATACATACAAGTCAGCGTCACCTTTTAAACTTCGCATCTGAAGGACTATCTTTCCCTCGTGATTTAGTCTCAAATAGCTGTAGTTTCCTGCTCCAATCTGACCTTGAACAACATGAAGAAGAATCCATTCCTCAGGTACATCCTCTTCCTCAAAGGCATTTACAAGTAGTACTTGAGCTGTCACACATATTATCAGGACTTTTCTCCAGTGTGCTGCCATGGTTTCAAGTTGTACTTGGACTCTTCCCGTGTCCCGTTTGCTACCTTGTGAATACAAAACACAAATCAGATTTTAGTATATTCCCTTCTTGGCAGGAATTGATTTTTTTTTTAATTTTGGATTTTTATAAATCCTCTCTAGCCCATACCAAGTTAAACAACTTCAATTAAGTGTGTTCATTAACTTTTATTTTTTAATAGTAACAAAAAACAGTGCTAAGATTCAGAGTTCTGAATCAGATTGAAAATGGCCCAAATTCCCTAAAGTTAAACACAAAATCATCAAGCCAGTGCTCTTTCATACAGAACTGACACAGAGACTTTAGTTTCATTCTACCTGCATACCTGACAAATCTGACAGGTAACCAGAAGGGATGAAACCCAATAATTATTTTAACTTCAGTTTAAAAAAAACTAAAATAAAAGAGTTTAAAAAAGGAAGGCTTTTGCATGCTTGGAGAAGCTTAACTTTTTATGAGGTATTTAGGACATCCTATTTGTTTCTTCCATCCTCTCATCTCAACTTCAAAAGACAGTAAAGGTGTAAATCTGGATGTGCGCATGAAGCAGTAGGCATTCTGACTTGCACTGGGAATGGAGTTAGAAAGAAAAACATTATCCAATGAGGTAATACATTGATTTATGATTCTGCTGTGTGGCTTGTTTCTAGGGACAAATTCAGCTTATTGTCCCTGAAAAAAATGCATTTACTTTCAAGATTTCGTTACCCTACAAACACCCAGCCCTTTACAGCACTTGCTTACAAAAGAGAAGGCTGAAAGTACTGGGGCAAGGGGAAGATGGAAATGACTGCTGCAAGATCAAGGCTCTTACACCCTTTTCCCTCCTTGCTGCACGGTCCCAGTTGGGTTGCCTGAGCGTGCCTGCCACACTGCAGTCCTCTGAACAGCTGTGCTCAGTCTGTGCGTGCAAAGTAGCAACCTCCCTTCCAAAGTATATAGCTGACTGAATCTGGCATGCAAATCACAGGAACCACAATCCTAAACACGTTCAAGTTTAAGAGGAAGATTCTCATCCCCTCGTTCCTTCCATAAGGACACTTAAAATATCTTAAACGCGAAAGCTGCCTGTAAGTTGCTTTGTACCCTGCTAGCATCTAAACAAACTGCATTACTTCCACTGAGATGTCACTTAAACCTTAGAGGTCTTACTATTAAACAGATCTACAGGGAAAAAAATGTACAACTATTTCTGTAGTTCCAAGTTTTCTGCCCCAGAGGCCTCTCTACTACAAAGCCACAATTCTGCAAAGCCAGCACAAAAGACGGAGGCGCAGCATTCGCAGAACCTGCCAGACTGACAAAACTCCCTCAACAGCGACAGGAAAGGACAGTCTTTTGTCTCCCCGTATCACGGAGCTTACTCTCTGCCACTTTTACATCAACGTAGTGATGAAATATTCGAGCGGAGGCAAAGGAGGACCTCCACATCTGAGCAGAAAATTAATTAAAGTTATCTAGAGACGAACGAAAGCGTCCTGGCGCTGGCGCAGCGCTCGGGAGGAGTGGCAATTCCAGGAGACCTTGGACAGAGACAGGAACGAGCACCTCTGCCCGACCCGGCTCGCTCCCGCCTCCCCGCGGGCGGGACACCTTCCGGGGGCAGCAGCGGCTCCGGAGGGCGCGGGGCGGCCCCGGTGGTGGTCTCG
The DNA here is from genome assembly GCF_003984885.1 of Neopelma chrysocephalum. Taxonomy (NCBI): domain Eukaryota; kingdom Metazoa; phylum Chordata; class Aves; order Passeriformes; family Pipridae; genus Neopelma; species Neopelma chrysocephalum. The sequence continues at coordinate 7,947,334 of NW_020897691.1, forward strand.
GCGTCACCCCGCCGGCCAGGGGCTGGGGCACGGCTCACCTCCGACCTGCCGCGGGGCTCCGGCGACGGCGAGGCCGCGGCCACGGCGAGGAAGAGCAGCGAGGGCTCCGAGGACGTGCGGCAGCGCTGTGCGGCCGGAGCGCCGCGGGGAAGCCCCTCCCCGGGGCGGGCCTCTGGGCAGCGCGGCGGCCGGGAGGAGGCCGGCGCTGAGGAGCCGGCGGGCAGGGCGGGACGCCGCGCCCCCTTGCGCGCTCGGGGGGCCGCTCGGGTGCGCCCCGGCGAGCGCGGCAGGGGGCGGGGGTCGCTGGGGGCAGGTGGGACCTCCGCGCCGCCCCCCGATCGCCGCCAGTACCACCGGCGCTCCCGCCCCGCCCCGGGCATCGGCCACCGCCCCGCTATCGCGAGAGCTGGCGGTGGGGCGGGGCCACGCGGGGGCTCCTGAATGAAGGGCCAAGGAGGGCGGTGAGACACCGACGGTGTCCGAGTGTGGGCGGTGTGCTGCGCCACGCTCAGCGGTCTTCACAATGAAAGCCTAAAATTGGAGAAATTAACTTTAACTGCACTGAAATGGGATGTAATGTGCTTGTTGGGGCTTGTGTGTCCCTGCAGGAGTTAGTGACAATTTGTTTGGCTGTCGGCCTAGACCAGACCTGAGATCACAGAACAGAAGAACACTGCGAAGAGAGAAAAAAATTAAAACAAAATATTGCTTTTCACAGAATCATGGAATGGGTAGGTTGGAAGCGACCACAGTGAGTCATCTGGTCCAACCTCCCTGCTCAAGCAGGGTCATCCCAGAGTACATGGCACAGAATTGCATCCAGATGGTTCTTGAATATTTCCGGTGAGGTAAACTACAACTTCTCTGGGCAATCCGTTCTGATGTGCAGTTACCCAAACAGTAAAGGTCTTCCTCACATCGAGGTGGAACTTCCTGTGCATCAGTTTCTGCCTGTTGTCTGTTGTCCTACTGAATACGCCTTGATTTCATTGATTTCAACAGATACCTTGACCTGGCTGAGCTTTTTAAAATCATAAGCAAGAGTGAAGGATTGAAATGAAAAAAAAAATCTGCATGAAGTGCTTTGTGTTCTAGAAGATTCAAGAGAATCTGTTTATGTACCCCAGGGGCCCTGTATTAACTGAGTTAATGTTCTGTCTTCAAAGCCCTCCAATTTCATAAAACCCACATAACTTGTTCTGTTCATTCCTACCTCAAACAAATGGGCTGCATAAACCTGACAGATGCAGATTCTCATAAATTTCATCTTTTTAAAAATCAATTTCAATCTTATAAACAGAGTACTGCTTAAAACATTAAAATATTAAAGCTGCTAAACCTAATTTTTAAATTTCTTCTTACAATGATTGAATATTGAGACCAATAGAAATATACTGTTGGACACAAAAGCATGATATGGTAAAGGACTACTATTTCCCTAAAATGCCCTAAAATTGCAACAGTCTCTCATTTTCCACATGGCTGTCAGTTCCGATTGACATGGGTGAGTACCCAGGATGTGGGAACCTGCTGGAGCCAAGATCCTTTAGGCACTGTTTTGCATAGAAACAGGGCATCACCAGGAGGTGTTTCATGGGGGTGTGGTGAGGTGAAAAATTCTCTTCGCACACTTAGACATCATTAATGTTCTCATAAAACTGTCGCCTTGTTCCAACAGGACAGAAATCTGCTGCCTGTTATGGTGGTGGATGAGTGGCATCTTGGCCATTGAGAAGCAACAGCACCTACTGGAAGGGTGAAAAGCAGTGATGATCTGAACTGGACTCCATCAGATTGATGTTACTGGCTCAGGGTTCAGCTGCGGGAAAGCAGTTGGTGTTCTAACTGCTGTTGGATCAGTCAAGAAATCAGTCCAAGATCTTTGATACTTCTTGGATTGCTACTAGTTCCCTACTTGTTATGGACAGTAAGATGTTGGAAGTATTATATCTGCAAGCATTAAAAGATGCAAATGAATTATGGTGAAAATTGTAAAAAAGCATACTAAACTGCCTAGAAGCAGTTGAGACACAACACATTTCAGAACAAGTTCTTTAAGACTCATAGGGGTTGTTTGCCTGGCAGAACAACACCTTTTTTTCCTGTGTCAGTGTTTGTCTTTCTTTACTGATGACTAAATTGTCATAACACATTCATGACTGTATCACTCATGAAAAATTGTCACCAGCAATAAAATTTTCTCTAGTATTTCCAGCCATGAGTCACAGTTCAGAAAAACACTGTCATGTGCAGTGCATTGAGTTACCTCTGGGCAGCTGGTGCTCAATACAGTGGCGTTACCCAAATTCACATGCAGACACAAAAGAGAATTTGGACTGGTACTTTCTCCAGGCAAAAGTAACACAAGGAGATTGTTTTCTCAATGATAATATGTATATTAGATGCCCATATAGGGCAAAAATGCTCATAGTCCTAATTATAGACACAATAAGATATTCCTATAGAAAGTATGTTTGAAATGTAATTGAGGTAGATATTGAGTCCACAGATTGATCTATATCAAAATGGTTTAAGTTGGTGCAGATCACACACTTGATCATAAAATCATAACCTGGGGGTTGAAAGAGGTCTCCAAACTCCTCCAGTCCAACTTCCTGTTCAAAACAGGAATTAAATTAAATCAGGTTGCTCAGGACCATGTCCATTTGATCCTGGACAACTCCAGGGATAGAGACTCTTCAGAAACTTGTTCTGATATTCAACCACCATCATGGTATTAAAAAAAATTGCTGACATCCAATTGGATTTTCACAAGTTCCAGCTTATCACTGAGTGCCTCTGAGAAAAGTCTATCTCTGTCTTCCCTGTATCCTACAATTTTGTAGTTATAGGCAACAATAAGGTCTCAGCTGCTTTTTTTTCAGGCTGAAGAGGCCCAGTTCTCTCAGCCTCTCTGTGTACATCACCGTCTCCACACCCTGACCAACTTTCTTGCCCCCTACTAGAATTGCTCTAGTATGTCAATATCTTTCTTTTACCAAAAAACCCCAAAACTGGACACAGCACTGCAGATGTGGCCTTCCAGGTGCCAAATAAAGGGGAAAAAGCACTCCCAGGACCTACTGGCTACTCTCTATTTACTAACACAGCCCAGGATGCTGTTGCCTGCTTCTGCTGCAAGGGCACAGTGGTGGTTCATATTCCGCTTCTCCAGCAAAATCTCTGGATCCTTTCTGTGGAGCCCCTTCCCAGACAGCCATCCTTCAGCTTATCCTCTTGCATGGAGTTACTCTGTGCTGAATGCAGGACTTCACTTACTCTTGTTGGACTCCACAAAATTCTCATCATCTGGTTTCTGACTGCTCCTCCCCATTTGGCATCATCCACAAACTTGGTGAGAGAAAAGGTTTTTTTTTTTTTTTCTTAGTGATGCTGCTTCATGTGCTGTCATGGGTTGGTCTGTCCTGTGCCTTCTGCGTCACAGAACCACTGAAAGGGTTTGGTTGGAAAGGACCTTTAACAATCACTTAGTCCAACCCCCCTGCTGTGGGCAGGGACACCTTCTAGGAGACCAAGTTGGTCAAAGCTTCATCAAGCCTGGCCTTGAACACTTTCAGTGGTAGGATATCCACAGCTTCTCTAGGAAACCTGTTCCAGTGCCTCACCACCTGTGCTGTAAAAAGTTTGCTCCTTATGTCCAATCCAAATCCACCCTCTCTTAGTGTAATGCCATTGCCCCTTGTCCTGACACTACAGGCCTTGGTAAAAAAATTTCTCTCTGTCTTTCTTACATGCCCCCTGTATATATTCGGAGACTGCTATAAGGTGTTCCTGGAGCCTTCTCTTTTCCAGGCTGAAAAAGTTCTGTCTGAATATGAGGAAGAACTCCTTTGCTATGCGAGTAACCATGCACTGGAACAGATTGCCCAAAGAGGTTGTGGAGTCTCCCTCACCGGAGATATTCAAGAACTACCTGGACACAATCCTGTGCCACGTGCTCTAGGATGACCTTGCTTGAGCAGGGAGGTTGGACCATATGACCCACTTTGGTGCCTTCTAACCTGACCCATTCTGATTCTGCGAAAACCCCACCTCTCTCATCCTGTCTTCTGACAGGAGAGGTGTTGGCATCCGTCCTTAGAGACCGGCTCAACAGGTCCTGCCTGTCTCGTGCTGGATGCAGTGCTCCAGCTGGGGTCCCGCTAGAGCGGAGTCGAGTGGGGCAATCTCTACCCCGGACCTGCCGGCCACACTGCTTTCTGTGCAGCCCAGGGCACGGCTGCGGAGAACCGCCACGTTTGGAGAGCGAGGGAGCAGCAGGCCTGGGCGGCTGTCGCCGGCCGCGGGGCCCGTTGCCCAGGCCAGGGGACCCCCGGTGCCGCCGCAGGCCCGTCGCGCTCCGCGGCCAGCGAGGCCTGTCCCGCCCGGCCACCCGTCGGCGGCGCCGCTGCCCTGGTGACGAGCCGCGCCGGGCGCGCGGGAGGCGGCGGAGCCCGGCCGGGCGGGGCTCTCCGGCTCTCCGGCTCCCCGCGGGAGGGTCCTCCGCCCCGGGCCCTGTGAACCTCGGCCCCCGCGGGCAAGGCGCAGCCGGAGGGAGAAGCCGGCCCCGGTGGTCCGTTCCCAGCCGCAAGATGGAAAGCGCCAGGGCCCGTTGTTCTTCTGGAGGAAGCAGCGATCCTGACGTTGTCTGCGAAAAGCGCTTGTTTAAAGCCAAACTGCCCGAGCCCCTTGTTCAGCTGGCGTGCAGTCACCACCACTGTGCTTTCCCTGTGAATGGCAATGAGTTATGCATCTGGAACACAGTCACTGCTCAGGTAAAGCCTGAATATATCCCTGCATAGTCTGCTACTTTAAACTAAGGCTTATAAGGGAGATATAAATAAAATATTTGAGGGTAATGTAGAAGGGTCAGGCTTCATTAATGCTGGAAAGATATTAGCATTTGTTGTGAGCTTTGTTATTGTGATAAGAATAATATAAGCTGTTGTGGTGGGTTGACGTGGCTGGCAGCTAAACCATCACGCAGTGTCCTGATCATGCCTTCCCAGCAGGGTGGGGAGAGCATGGGATGGGCACAAACAAGGAAAAAGTCACAGGCTGAGTTAAAGATAGTTTAATGAGTGAAGGGAAGACAAAGAGAGAAGCCATACGAAGGCAGTCATTTACCACCCCCTATAAGCACACCAATCCCAGTACAGGCTTCGAGCAAAAGCCAGCTTAGAAGACAATTCCCCAGGCCCTCAACACCTTCTTCATGCATTACCCCAGTTTTGTTGCTGAGCACATCATAGGGTAGGGAATATGCCTTTGCTGATTCAAAAGAGTTGTCCTGGCTGTGTCCCCTTACAGCTTCTTGTGCATCTTCAACCTATTATTGAGATGGGGAAACTGAGAAAAAGTGGTGAGAAAGAGAAGGCCTTCATGCTGTGCAAGCAGTATTTGGCAACAGCCAAAACATTGCTGTATTATCATCACTGTTTTTGTCACAAAATCTAAACCACTGTGCTGCTATGAAAAAAGTTATTTCCATCCCAGACAAGCCCAATACAGCTACATTGTAGTTGATTAAGTGATTTGGAAACAATAAATAAAAACTAGTTAGTGTTTTGTTGATTGCATGTA
>NW_020897691.1:7952926-8013006 GCF_003984885.1 Neopelma chrysocephalum
TATCTACGTTTGTCAGTCATTATTTTTGTCAGGGCATCATTACTCAATTTCTGCGTTGTCATTTGGAAGTAACATCAATCCACCTCTTGTCTGCTCTGCCTCTCATGAACGTGTGATAGTGTGGAATCTTGATGAATGTACACAGAAGGTGCAAGAAGGTAGAGTGTTATTTATATAATATATATCCTTAGGAGTGGCTGAAGAATCATAGTTGGAAGGAACCCACAAGGATCACTGAGTCTAAGTCTTAAGTGAAAGGCCTGTATAGGGATCAAACCCACAACTTTGGGGTTATGAACACCACACTCTAACCAACTGAGCTAATCTCAGGGTCTCTATATAACATATATATAAAAGGAAGTGATACAAAGGGAATAATTCACCACCAATCACTCAGACCAATACCCAGCCAGATTGAGTGAGCAGTGGCCACCTTGGAAGATCATCCCCAACATCTGCTTTTCTCCCACTGTTCCTTATGTAACAAGATTGTTATTTCCGAGAAGCACACCTCAACCACTCAGATTCAGCAGCCCTAACAGCGATATTGGTGCTTTATTTCTCTGTTGCCCTTCCTCGGCGATACCGTGCTGGGCCGGCGGCAGGGGGCTGCAGGCGGGCGGCGGCAGCGGCGGCGGCCCCGCCGGGGCAGCCCCGGGAGCTGACCAAGGTGCTGTGCGGGAACAAGCGCCTGCCATCTACCTCGGGTGAAACGCAGGGAAGCACTGCAAACGCAGTGACGTTCTGCCACTGTGGAACAAAATGGACAGAAAAAAAACAATCATAGCAGCACTGCATAATTAAACATGCAATGCCGAAATAACTAAATGCTACCTTTTCTGGAATATCTGTGGAACTAGTGTTTTGCATCCTGCCTTTTCTGGTCCTGCCTCTCCTGTCTCTGGAACACTGTTGTCACGTGTGTGTGAGCAATGCAAGTATCTGATTTGTGAGGAAAGTGTGTGAGTGAAAGAGAGTTATGCTGACATAACACACAGAAAGCAGGAGTTTTAGTATCCTGACCACCATCTAGGTTTGGAGCCTCAACCAATGAAGTTAGGTTCTGGGGAGCAGTTCTAACCCCTCTTCAAGCTTAAATAGATTAGAAAGTGGAGAAATAATGAAAGAGGGGAAAAAAAGTATCAAGAAGTATTTTTCAAAGCCCTGTCTTGCTGTGCTTCAGTCAAGATTTCTTACGTCCAAAATTATTGTGGCTCTGCTGGGTTCCATGGGCACCTCACCCTACTCCAAAAATTCTGTCTGTGGCAATCTTCAATGGAAGCATGATTTGATGAGAATTTTTAATATCTCAAAGAATACCACATCATGTCAAGGCAACAAGGCAGATGGAGGAATTCTGATGGTGCACACTTCTGTGCTTTTCAATAGCCTGATGTAATTAAACAGTGTGTTGTTCTGTACATCTTCCTGACAGAAACTGGGACAGCTTCTGTGGTTAGATAACAACTATGTGAAGTTTCTAAAAATCTCACTGCACCAGAGTTTTATATTTCATTGAGTCTCATTAACAATACAATTGCTGCAGGGTTTACACCTCATGGAATTGTTATAAGAACTCTTTTGGGAATGGTGCTTCATGTAAGATTTAGCCCAGATGATCAACAAGTGGCAGTATGCGCTGGAAATCGGATCTACATGTTAAGTGCAAAGGTAAGATACCATTCTCTGTAGCCATGGTGCTGGTATTTCATTAACTGATTCACTTTCAAATAAAATCATGATACAGAAATGTTAGTATAATTAAGCAAAAGTGTTCATTTTCTCTCATAAAGTAAGTGTGAATTGATACTTGATAATGCAACGTATACCAAATAGAAAACTAGATTAAAAAAGCTGAAGTGAAACAATATCTCAATAACTTAGAAGAAGAAAACATTCTTAGGTCATCTGAAAAATTATTGCTATATCATTCATTCTGAAGAACCAAATGTAATGTGTAGTGGCTTTGCCAGCAGGATGATATACAGGGCTGCAATTTCCATAAGAAAAATCTTATTGAGTTATACTTTGAAAACAAATCTGACAACGTTTAGCAACAGTTATTATTAAAATATTTACTTAGTAGTCAATTTTAGTTTGAAATCTAATGTGTTTTTGTTTTTGACTGACTAATCACAGAATGAAGCTATACTAACTAAATTGGATGGCCACCTGGCTCCAGTGACTGCTGCTGAGTTTTGCACATGGGAGAAAAGCATGCTTATATCAGTGTCAGAAGACAGAACCTTTAAGGCAAGGAAATTGTATAGATAAACTTAAAAAAGAATAATTTAGTGAATATGTGAAGCAATTTTTTTTCCCTTGAAATATTTTGTGAGGATGAAGCAAAAAACGTCTTTGACTTTATAGAGAGAAGGACATGGTTCTTAGAGATGCTTGCGAAATTATTGTAAAAATTAATTTCTCTTTTTAAAAGAACAACGCAGATTTTGTATATTCAAAACTTTACACATGAATTGTTAACTTTGGTGATTATTATCATCTAGCACATAGAAATAAAATATTTTGATTAGTTTGACTGTAGCTGAAGTGTTTTAGGTATGCTGAACTGAATGAAAACATTTCACTGTGAGTCTGCTGACATTGATTTGAATTTTCCCTTTTGGGAATATTGGCTTGGGTTATTGTATGCAATGGCTGGGTTATTGCATATTGGTAGGATTTTTGACAGACAACATTTTATATGGTGACACCATGGATTACTGCTGCTGCGTGTGATGACAATTGTAAGACAACTTAGACAGTAAGGGGAAACAAGAAGCCTGAGTGAACCCAGATGTATTTTCTAGGAGATATTGGGATAGGTACCTTGATTACATACACTTTAATCTACTACTGATTGTCCTCAATATGACTCTAAATGTAGCCCAAAATTTTTGTCTACAAGCTACAATAAATATCAAAGGTTGTGGGTCCCTCCCCTTCCTCCACTCCCTTCTCCCCTTCCTTTCCTCTTTTTTTTCTTTTCTGGTTCATTAATGTATGTCTTTTCATTAATTTAGCTAAAATCACTAAGATATCAACCTAAGCAAAGATGATAACAAGTACTTTTAATTACTTCATGTAATCATATTATGTGAGTTTCACCTTTTACACCATAGATGCTTATCAATTAAACAAAGGCCTTTGTATTTAAAAACAAGTGCTGAAAAAAATCGTTATCTAAGGACATCGCTTTCAATGCCTGCATTTCTCTGTTTTCATCATGTGATGGCCGTTAAAGGTTGTGTTTTCCTTAGAGACCTAAGTAGATACCTATCTATGTCTTTTTTTTATTCAAAGGTGTGGGACTATTCTACCGGCCAATTAATATATCAGTCGGGAATAATAACAGGTAAGTTTTCTATTTTTATATGTATTTTTTTATAGCAAAAACCTCTTCTCTCTAAAAAGTAGTCTATCATTATTGTAGAAGTTTTTAGTTGATTTAGTGAAAATAATTCTAGAAGACTAGAGAGCAGTAAACATATTATCCTTTAAAGCCAATAGTAACTGTATGTTCCTTTAAAGTGAACTTCCTGGTGGATAGTTTTCGTGTACTTTCATAAACGACTCTTTTTGTACAGGATGTGTAAGTAATGTGCCACTTACTGAGATACACGAATGGAGCTCTCTTGTTTTGTAAGCAGAATTCCACTATCCGAGTACTGTGTGCTTGCTTTCCTTCAAGTTTTGTGCATGACATAAAAAGAAATACTACACCATGTGTAGGTGTAGTATTAACAGTGTCTGCAGCTGATGGCATATATTGACTTTAAAGATATTGACTTTTGTGGAAAGACGAGCAAAAGGAGAGAAGAGGAGGAGGGCAAGCATTGTCTCCGGTGTAGCAGAGACCCTTCCTTCAAAGCACTTTTCCTACAGGAACTGTACAGGTTTCAACAGGACCTACTCAGAACTTCCCTTCGGTTGTTCTTGCTTGTGGTGCTGTTAGTGGTGACTGGAGTACACTTTGGGGGTGCGAGTTGCGTGGAACTGGTTGTTAAGCTTTGTGCATAGCGTTTTGTTGAAGGACCTCATATAAACTAAAAGCTAAAAACACACGTTAGGAAAGGAGAGGGTGAAGTAATGAATCCCCCCATTTGCCTGTGGCAATTGTTTAGCTTGAAAACCTGCCATAAGCACAATGTCAGTGTTTGCAGGTACAAGACCATGAAAACAAACTGCATGGGTGAAACAAGGGAAAGCTACTGACCACAGGAGGTCTGAAAACCATGCCACAGCAGCTTGGGTCCACAAACCTGCAAGTGGAAAGCCCTTAGCAGCACAAAGACTAAGGCACACAAATCTGTGCAACTGTAAGAACTGCAGTAAGGTTTTTTCTTCCTATCTTTATGAATAGGATTTCAATCAAATACTTGTTTTTTTAAGCAGCGTTTCCTTTGCTAAGTCTGCTAATTGATGAAGAAAACAAACAACTTATCACTGGATGTGCTGAAGGACAGGTAAGAATGCCCATTAAACTTAGTCTCTATGTCAAAACAGTCAACTATTATTAATATTTCTGTCTATGAAAAAGCTTCACAAACTGCATACAAGTTTTGAAGTGTTGCAGCAGTTATTTTAGCAATCATAATTCAATGCTTTGACCATAAACCATATATAGTATATATGACTTCTATTACAAAACAAACTTTTTCCTGAAAACCAGAAAAGTTTTTAAGAGCACAATCAGTGATTATGTAAGAAGAGTATGCTGAGAGGCTATAAATATACCTGTTTTAAAAGAAAAAAGGTGAAACATAGGACTATGATTTCAGCATGTTGGAATTCTAATGCAAATGTGATAACTGTGAATATGCATTTCACCTCTTCTTTAATGTTAGTTATATATTTTTATGAGATTTTTCAGCTGTTTTCCTTCATTATTACTGTTCAGTGAATTCTTAAGAAAATTAAAGATTTAACTATACCTTAGTCTTAAAAGAGAAAGGTATAAACGAAATTCATCTTCATGACCCAGTGAGCAACGACATGCATGTTATCTGTGATTTTTAATTGTCGGAAATAGTCTATGAGGAGTTTTTTCAAAGACATAAACATGTGGGAATTTGATGTGCAGTTCAAAGAAGTTCATTAGTTACAACAAAAGTTTTAAATACTGGATCTTTAGTTTGTATTAACGTAAGCTTTATATTTAGTGTCAAAGGGTTATTGCAATTGCTTTTTCTTTTTCTTGCAGCTTTGGATCTTCAGTTTAATCAGTGATCATAATTATCGTTGTGTAACACATATCAACTTAAAGAAAGAGCAAGAGAAATTCTGTAACAAAGTGTGGAAATCTGGAAAAGAAATAGGTAGCACAGTGCTTCTAGAATGCTATATAGTAGTTAGTGACTACTGAGTGTGTGCTTTTTACACCCCATAAGATTTTAATGTAAGTGATAGAGTTATGAGTCTCAGACTATGGCATGGAATTCTTACTGAAGCTGATATGTAGTTGGGTATTGGCCTATCTAGAAAGAATTACGCATGTATGTCTGTAATAAAATCTTGGCCAATGCATTTGTTTGTAAAATGTTACATGATGTGCACTAGTAAGTAGTTTGTTTTTTACTGAACTCATTGCCCAAGACTTCAGTGAGAACAGAACCAATGCCTCAAAATTAATCTCTTGTCTAAATGGAACAACATTTCTCAGTTACCTTTGAAGTTTCTAGGAATCTCTTTATTTTTTTACTTTTTTTTAATATATTTTTTCTTTATCCATACCAGTCCCTCCGTGATATCATTTTTCTCTGGCTATGGTATTTCTAGTGGTATAATACAGAGTACTTTTGAGTCTTTAAAGACTGAACTGGTAGCCACAGCAGGGTGAGTCCCTGATATCAAACTGATTTGATAGTTATCTTGTTCTGCCTCAGGGTCACCATGAGCAGGTAACATCCTTGGTACCAGGAGAGGTAACTGTCTTCCTGGGGTCAGTGCCAGTGCAGACACCCATCTCCTCAGCACTGCTGTGGCTGTGTCTGCATTCCCTTATCCAGTTCTGATTCTTCCTCAGAATTCTGTAAGTCCTTTAGGGCTACCTGCCCTGGCCGCTGGGAGCAGTGCAACTGTAGTAGCAACAGGTGTGCTGAGCACCTGATTGTCCTGTGATGGGCACATTTGCCATGTGGTTGCCGCATGATGGGCGTGTGAATGGCGCGCGATTGTGGTGTGCCACCCACCTGCTCGGCCTGCCTGCCACAGAATGCCCAGGGGTTGGGCGCACCAGGGAGAGGGTTACCTCTCTTGGTACCAAGGCTGTTACCTGACTCCAAGGCAACACAAGAGAACTATTGAAACATTTTATACCTCTTAGGCATGTGGTCCCTTGAGGATCCTCGGATCCTCCTTGGATCCCTGAGGATCAGGCATTCAGACTACTTGCACACCGGCTGAAGTGGGTTGAGGTCCTTCTAAAGGCAAGCAAGAGAGAGCTTTCTTAGGGAAAGGGACATCTGCTTTCCCTTGCTTGTTTTTTTTTTGAATCAATGACTGCTGTATTCTTACCTACCTAGTGGTCCAGCTTCCATAATTCTAAGTTCCTAACCTAAGGAGGAAGACTGCTACATTTCTTGTTATTATTTAAAATATATGGATGTCACTGTTTATGTTTGAAAGACAGTGATGTAATATCTGTGCCTAATGCTGAATTTAATCCTAATAGTTCTTAGTGGTGAATGCACATTCATGATGGGTTGGAGACTCCTTGGGAAGATGAAACTGAAGTGGATTTTCACCTTGTTTTTGGATTGCATTGTAATTTTAGTGTCAAGTGGATCCCCAGCATATTTAAGGATATATGGCTTTCGGTGTCACTTTTTTGAGATGAAAACACCTAAATTCTGCAAAATCCTTTTCAGTCCCTAAGTAGGCTCTTTGGATTTTATCTCTAGGTATTTGAAATAAGACATTTTAAGAAAGCACATAAGAATCAGGAAAGCAATTTCAAGAAGGCTAGGATGTATCCATCTTTTGAAATAGAAGTTTCTTGAGTGTGGTCTTAGTTCATGCTACTTCACTACTTCCAATTCTCTCTTAAATCCTATCTGTTTCCCTTATTTCATTGTCTTTTGATAGCTAGTATTGTTGATTGTCTTTCTTAGGTGAAGGGCAAAATAATTCCAGGGTTTGCAAAACAGACAACATGAGACCAGAAGGATCAGTGGAAACATCATTGCCTGTCCTCTTAATTGAACATTGTGACTTTTTAGTATGCTTCCATAATGAAGAAAACATGTAAGTCCTTTAAAATACCACCTAGTGTTTGGCTTTATTTATTCCTTGGAGTTCCCATTGGTTCTTGGATTATTTTCACTTCAACTTAATATTTTTTAAAAAATGCAGTAGGAAAATAGTATTTTTAGTGATCTGCAAGTTTTGATGGCCTACTCTTAGGAAGATAATATACACAAAGTTAAAACTGGTTGCTATTCTGAAAAATAATTTAGTAAAAATGTCATTGGGAATATCCATTTTAACATCTATTGATACCAGTTGATCAGGGAAGATGAATTAAAAAGTAATTAAGAAACCAAACGTATTTTGAGTTTGCTTTCCTGAAGAAATAAGTCTTATGCTGCCACTGCATGCTTGTCAGTTTGCATTCCAAATTTAATAACTTTTGAACTACATAAACTTGCTCCAGTCAAACTTCTGTACTAGAGACAGAGATTTCAGAACATGACGTTTTTACTCCTTCCATGAATTAATTCTTACATTACATTTCTTTCCTGAAGAGAAATTTACCCATATTATCAGGCACCCAGGGATCTGTTCAGGACGCTGCCACAAGAAGTGTCTTATAGAACAGCTTGGGGTTTTTTGTTATTTGTAATTGTCATTTGGATAAATTTCTCAGCCATATCATGTTTTAGGAAACTCTTGTCCTGACCTTTGCCCTATGGTGGGTTTTACAGATGTAACTGATTAAACTCTGTTTAGATATATAAACAACTTCTGGTAAACAAAGAAGAAAAATGTCCAGAAGTCCTGGATAATTTTGGTTGTCTTTATGTCAAATTTAAGTAATTATTAACAATTATTTTCATGATGCCTGCATTTTCAGAAATACTACCATTGAGAAGAAGGAAGTGGTGATTTTTAAGATGCACATCTCAGACATACTTTAATGTAATGATAACACTTTAGGGCCATATGATGAATTATTACAGTCAGTCTTAATGCTTGTATAATATCACTCTCAAATTATCAAAATTTTGTCGGCATGAAAACTATAGGTTTTATTTGAACTACAGCACATCTTTAAAGATTACTAGTTTTCTGGTGATAAAGAATCCACCATGTCCCTAGTTAAGTTGTTCCAGGAACTGACTAATTCCATTTTACTTCTAATCTGAGTTACCCTCTTTTTTGTGTACCGTAATTAGCTTTAGGTATGTTTTTTAATCTTATAGTTCAGGGTCTGCCACTATCAAGTTCCCTCCTTGGATAGCAAACTATAGCTCATGAACAAATTACCTCTGCACTTCTGGATGAAGTAGTTTGTACGTTGTATAAGACATGTTTTGTGTCACATTTTTAACATTTTAACATTTCTTTTTCAATCTCCTTTTAGAACACGGTTGCCTGAAATGAATCCACAGTAACAGATTATTTGAAACAATTTTCTGAATTGAAATAGCATCACTTTCCAATACCCACCTGTTACTGCCTCACATTGTACATCTAAGAATTATTTGTTCTTTTAGCTATCACATCACAGTTGAAGGTTTTGTTCTGCTTGTAAACTGTCTATTCAGGTCTTCTTAAACTATTTGACTATATGTGTTTGGAGGGGGTTTTTTGTTTGTCTGTTTTGTTTTGTTTTTAATTAAAAAAGGTATTAAGCCACTGTGGTGAGTATTTTCTTATCAAGTTTCAGTTTTATACTTTTTCATTCCCTTACTTTAACTCTTGTGGTCTGACTTTACAAATAAAACTAATAAGTCTACTCACTCCTATCTGGAAAATTTATTAAGATGTTGATGTCAATTTTTATATATTCTGGCATCAAAAACATTTTTAGTTCTCGGAGAATGACAACTGTTATTTTGTTAGAATCATTTTATGCTTGATAACATTTTTCTTCTGTGAGGGTGTTGACTGAAATTGTAACCAGTTGATTTACTCTGTGGTGATTCCAAAAGCTGGATTTCATTACCTAACTGCAGTACTGCTGCCACTAAGCACAGGCTGAGACAGACATTCCAGACTTGGCTGGGTTTTTTTTCCCTCTTAGTTTGTGCTGACTTTTCTCTTATACTTAATTATGTACAAACATACCTTGAATTTCACTGTTTTTTGGGTGTTCATGTGGAAGTGGTAAAAGTAAGACTATATGTGGATTTGCCTCGTGGTTTGAATTTACTCTTTGTGTATACAGTGCTTTTACAGCATCTCCCAGCTCTTACAAACCACAGTAATTTTTGAAGAAAAGTATTTCCTATGCTGTTTTAGACTTGCCATAAGCACTTACGTAAAATCAAGGGTTGTGTTCTGTTCTTCGTTTTCAAAACTTCATCAATTTTGTTTGGAAGTTTTTACTTTGAGCTACAGATTTAAAAAATATGCTGTAAATGAAAAAATCTTTATTTTGATGGAGTTTATTATTGTTGTACTGGGACTGGGTAACAAGTATTAAAAACCCCCTTTGCTGTGTGTTGTGTGGTAATAAAAAAAGCTTCTCTATGCTACTCAAGAGATATTTTTCTCCTTTTTTAATAGGTATTCTACCCTTAATACTAGCTATTTTTGGATAGGAACCTCTACTGGCTTGTTAATAATTAATTTGGCAAACTTTGAATTAGAAGCTTTTTTATCTTACAAAGGTATGTTCTGTGAGATATTTGACTACACTATAATATGATTGCTTTCATTTTCTGACATAAATAGTACAAAAATTAGTTTGTGAAATGGCAGAATACAATTAAAACTGTTTCTTTAAAAATGGCTTTCTTCCATTAAATTTTTATATGCTTTCCTGGCCCTGATTTTCTCAGAAGACATGTTGGCACTAGATTTGTGTAGTGGCTGGCAATTAATTTTTATTCAATTTTGCAGTTCATGAGTGTTAAATACAAGGAATGTTATTCTACTCCTACGTAATAATGTGAGGGTAGGCTAGAAGGATATATTCTGAAGAGAGTGGATTAGGTTCATGTCAAATTAGCATGAGTAATTTTTTTTTCTGTCTTGGAGATGTTAGGTTTTTCTTCTGAAATGCAAATACAATTTTATAGCTCTGTGTTCTCTTTGGTAAAGATTACAGTGACCTCAGCATTCGGTTTGCCAGATCATGTGCACTGACAAAGAAGACAGTTAATGGAAAGGTGAGTATACAGCAAGCATTGATTTAATGAATGTTTACACTTCCAGTATTTTCAATAGATAGTAATTATATGTTTTTTCAGAGATTAATGTGCACATTTGTTTTACTTGGTGTGAATTACACAGTAATTTCTTTGGAGAGGACTGGTTCTACTGTATGAAATCTACTAGTTTTAATGGCTGGATAGTTTTAAAGCTCTCACAGCTTGTCTATAGTCTATAGGGATTAAAAAGGAGAAGGTGACTTTTTATAGTGTTTGGTGTGTATCTTTGTACTGGTTTAAAAGTTAACCAGCAAGGGAAAATGAACTCAATTCAAAAGAGAGATTTATAGGTCAGAATAACAATTTATTAAAATAATGCAATAAGTACAATTATACAGACAGACAATTGGTTTTAACCCACAAAACCCAAATGTATACCCAGCACCCTGGGGTATGAACAAAAGTGGTGTACCTTGGCCCACCCCCGAGTCCAAAGCAAAGGGAGAGGGGATAAACCTGCTGGTGGGAGAGCTGCTGCAGTCTGGTCAGAAGTGGTGATTGCAGTCCAGTTGAAGGCAGTGGTCTGCAGTCTAGTTGAAGGCAGTGGTCTGCAATCTTCCTCTGGATCCCACGAGAGGTCGCAAGGCTCTGAAACTCCCAGTTATATACTCTCCAGTTCAGGCGGGAGTGCTCAGTCCCTCCCTCAGAGTAGGGAATTCCATAAAAGGGCATGCGGATGCTCAGTCCCTCTTCCATATAAGGGTATCAGAGCGGGGAATTCCATATAAGGATATCAGAGCAGGGAATTCCATAAAAGGGTACAGGAACATCTTCCCACCTTGCAGGCCTCTACTGACAGCAGTTTTTGGGAAATGGCATGGAGGCTATAGAATACACAGTTTTGGGTTACACCCATCCAGGGATGAATTGGTCCCAGCCGTTCTAACCAGGACAATCTTGAATGTCAAGAATGACCACTGGGGAAGGAGAGGCAATCTTTTAGGGGAAAAAAGATATAAGCATTGTTATAACTTGTTTCTCAAACAAATGTTAGGATGAACTACTTTTGAATCCTTCCAAGAAGTCTGTCAAAACTATTTGAGTTGTGGAAAGTCATTAAAAGTGATATAAGGAACTGGAAGGCATTCTGGTCTGTATACTCCATTTTTGATGTTGCAGGTTTCCTACAGAACTGAGTTTAATCTAGGCCTTTCTGTATACTTAACAAAGCAGTGTCTTGCTTTAGAGAAGGATTTTGTTTTAAATTCAGCTCTTAGAATGTCCTGTTCATGTTGCTGAAGCCAATCTTTCTTCCATGTGTACTTCTTGTCTCACAACTGTTACTGCAGAAATATGTCCAGTGTAGAAGCTGCTGGAATTACTCTCTCTGTTATGTATGCAAGACTGTTAAGACACTTATTTAAGCAACATAAGCATGGTTTTGAAGGACAGTATTAACCACTCTTTACTGCTTAATGCTCTTCAGGACCAAATCTGTAGATATTTTTGACTAATTTTCATAAATGACAAAAAGTGATTTTTCCATTATAAATGCTTTGTTGTTGGAGCTTCAATTATGAAGTAAACAGAGTATTATTTTATGGCATAATTGCTGCAGGTTTTGTGCTTGCTCACCTCGATGTTTGAAGATATGATTGCTGTGTTGGAAGTTAACCTTGCTGCATTGGTGAGAACTCAGCACAATGTTTTTCTCCCACGCGGAAATGAGAACAGTCTATCAGTTATTGCCAGGTACAGAAAAATTCAATGTTTTTTTCTCTGTGTTGGATTGTGCCTTTGTTTATCTGGCAAATAAGGTGCATCACATGGTATTGTACAGTGCTATTTGTTGACATGGTTTTATTTTACTTCTTTTCCTGTCATGCTTTAGTTGTATAGAGTGTGAGAAATCACAGAATGGTTCAGTTTGGAAGGCACCTCTGCAGGTGACCTTGTCCAACTACCTTGTTCAAACAGATCCACTTGGAGTCAGTTGGCCAGCACCACATTTGTGGTGCTTTCACCCCAAAAATCCAATTTCCAAACTTCCCCACAATGTGTTCAGGAGTGAGAGAAGTTTTCAGACAGACACAACTCAGTATGGGGGAAGGGAATTATATTAAAATTACTAACACAATAAATATTATAATACATATATATATATATAAAATCTTAAGTATGAAAACTATAACTAAAGAAACTTAAACTAAAGAATAAATAGATACACAGCATTAACACAATTTCTACCACCCCTGGACCCTCCCACATCAGTTCAGGAGAAGTTTTCGGGGCGATAGTTAAAGTCTCTCTCTCTCAATCGGAGTTTTGGGGTTCGGGCTGCACCCCCACCGACTGCTCGGCCTCTGTCGAGCAGCTCCTCCTGGGTTTCGAGGGAACTCTCGTCTCACCAGGTCTTCGCCACAGTCAAGGAATTAAAGTTTTTGAGACTTTTTTCCTATCCCGCGGGGTTCCTCCTGCGGGGGTAAGGTTCAAGGACTCCTCCACGCTGGATCTATTCTCCCCCCCCAGGTCACAGGATTTTTCTAGGTTTTACTCAGTCTTTTATATACCCCCAAATTTCATTAGAGTCTCTTCTCAGAGAAACCTGCTTGGTTGGCTCTATGCCATATTCTAGGCCCGCTCTGCTCTGTGCTGTGCGTTGCTGTCACAGCTTCTTCACAGGGGCTTACTCAGGGCCAGGGCCGGACGGCTTCGGGCCATCACCGCCGCACCGGCGTCACGGCTGCGGCTCTAGCCTGTCCCGGGCTACTCCATGGCTGCCGCAGCGTTTGCCAGCTCCTCACCACCCCTTCCCCCGCGGTGGGGGAAGGCGGTGAGGCCGGCTGGGAAACTCCTGGGGAGTTTCTCTCTCGCTCCAGTGCCGTGCCTGCCCGCCGGGAGCCCAACTCCAGCCCCAGCTGGCCGCTCCGGGCTGTGCCACCGCCCCCGCTGGCAGTGGGGGGGGGAACGGCGAAAAACTCCCGCAGCCCTGGCTGGGCCAGGGCAGTGGGGGCCCAGGAGCTTCCCCAAACTTGAGGGGACTCCCCTCGACACTTACGTGGCTGGCTGATTTTCCAACTACGCCAACGGCTTCCCTTCCCGGTTGTTGTGATATGTTAATTTCACAGGGGCGAAACACAGCTCTCCATTGGTCCTACATCAGAAACTTACTTGGGATTAACCATTTCCGGCCCCGGGGGGGGGGGGGGGGGGGGGGGGGGGGGGGAGGGAGCAGGTGGGTGAAACCACAACTTCCAAACAACTTTTGGATATCTCCAAGGAGGGAGACACCACAGGCTCTCTGGGCAGCCTGTGCCAGTGCTCGGTCATCCTCACAGTACAAAAGTATTTCCTAGTGTTCTGACAGAATCTCCTGTGTTTCACTTTTTGTGCATTGCCTCTTGTCAGTGGGCACTGGACTCTGCCTTACAGCATATACTGCTGCATGAGGTTGTTCCTCCTCTGGTGCAGGACTTTGCATTTCACCTTGATGAACTTCACAAGGTTGCTGTCAGCCCATTTCTTCAGACAATAAATGTCTCTCTGGATGGCAGCACAATTTTCTGCTCTTAAAGACACTCCTCTCAGTTTTGTCTCATCAGAAAACATGGTGAGGGTACACTCTGCTCCTTCATCCAGATTATTAATGCAGGTGTTGAATGGAATTGGACCCAATATTGACCCCTGCTGTACTCTGCTAGTTATCCGGTTTTCAATCCACCTCAGTGTGGGCTCACCCAGCCCATAATTCATCAGCTTCTCTATGAGAATCTTATAGGGGACTGTGTGAAAAGCCTTACTGAAGTCAAAGTAGGCAATATCCACTCCTCTCTCCTCATCTACTGAGCCACTCATTTTATCATAGAAGTTTATCAAGTTCACCCTTGGTGAATTCCTGCTGGCTACCACCTTCTTGTCCTTTAAGTCCCTGTAAATGATTTATGAGAAAATACCGACATCTTAAAGACAACAAAAAACCTGCAATATACACCGAAGTGCAGATTTCAGTGCTTATAATAAAATCAAGTCAACATGAAATAGGATCTAACATGTAAATGCAATCATCTGTGAATCCAATCAGGGCCAAGGCTTGTCTGTGCTGCTGGGTATCTGAGCTAATAACTAATCCACTATGCCTTGTTTGTTTTTATTAAAATGTCATTACTGTTGCACATATACATGCTCACATGCAGAAAAATAGCTAAAAGGGAGTTCTGACAGCTTTTCCTAGTCTGATACTTTTGTCCATTGCATTGATCAAGTTTTGTGCTTGGTTTTATAACTTAGGGGTTCTTTATTGACAAATTCTCCATTGCGTAAAGGTTTAAAGAAAAACAGAAAAGAACCTTCTAATAAAACACTTGGTAAGTATAAACCAATCTTGAAATTAATTAATAAAGTTATATTTTTAATAGAAGTAACTGACTTCCAACTGGCTTGTGCCTAATACAATCAATATATTTATTTCTGTTCTAAATATATATTACATTATATTTTTACTTTAGTAGGATTTTATACTGCTAACATTATTTCATATCCTACATATGTATTCTAGTTGAAAATGATGTTAATAAGTATTTTTCTTCTTTCAAAAACAATTCTCTTGAGAATTTGCTGTGTATTTTAAGTGTTAGAGTGTAGAATGTTTATATTTTCATAAGTCATTCTTTTTCAATATCATGCAGTGTATCTTCCTGTATAATTTGTCATTTCTTTCTTAACTTTGGTTACCTGTTTTGGTAAATTTTATTGTCCTGGATAGTCTTTTGTCAATATCTGCAAGTTTAGGAAGTTAATTTTTGTCTCAATGTCCTACTGTTTAAAAAAAGAGATCTGACTTCCAATTGCTGTTGAAGCACTGATAGCTTTTCTTTAGTTAGCAACAATAAAGCAAAATCCAAAAAATACTTACAAAATATTTTCATCAGCAGCTTTTACTTAAGAAGGATGTAAAAATGCTGGTAGCTGTAGACATGTAGAAATAATCTATTTTTGGACCTATTAGAATGTCAAAGGTTATATCTTTAGTGGTTTATGATATTCTGAGAATCATCTACAGTGTTTTAGCTAGAATTCCAGGCTGCTTTGGACACCCAGCACTGACACCTGTGCTACCTTTGTTGACATCTCATGATCAGATAAATGCTGTAAGGAAATCCTTTGGTCTCTTCAGGCAAGTGGCATTGGGAGCCTCTCAGGAAGGACCTTTTTCTGCCTCATTGCTACGTAAAGAGAAAGGACAGTGGAAGTTGAAGGGAATTCCATCCTCAGCATAGCTAAATGTATCCATGAGATCACTCCCAATGCATCTGAAGTTTTTCCCTGAGAATATCAAATGGATTTCCCCCTTTACAACATTTATTTGTTTCGTTTGTTTCTGCTGATATGAAATACTCATGTTCAGTTTGGGACTGTAGGCTACCCTTCAGGCTTCTTAGTATGGCACTGTGCATACAGACAAGTACCAATGACCTAAGACACGTAGAAGCACAAATACTTACATATACCCATCAGGCAGTTTGTTAATGATCTTTAGATTATTTCCATATTCCAAATATAAGGTGTGAATACATTATAGATAGTGCATACAAAGTCCAAGCATAAAATAGGCAGCCAAAAAACACATTTGTGAATGAATGATGAAAAAAGTGATTCAGAACAATATTCTTGCTACTTCAAAGTTTAAAGAAGTGCCTAGTTATTCATGTTTTTGGAGAAGGGATGCTATACAATGCAACAGTTTATATTTCTTTCCTTTCTCAGTAATCATTATTCTAGAGTGGTTGGTCAGAAATGTGTTTTGTAACATAAGGAGACATCCAATATTTATACTGGGCTAGCCTATCTACCTTAACTGTAAAAATATGATGTTAAACCCCCCATTTTAATGTAAATTAAATTATTATAGGAGTGAAAAGCACAGTGAAAGATAAGCCATTGGTTTTCCATAATAAAATTAAATCATCAGGATATACAGCAGCACCACGGTGAGTCAATATATTACTATTTTCCCTGTTTTATTGATGTGTGATATTTTTTCACATGATAGAGCCATGTAGTCTTATGACTGTGAAATTAATCACCTGTGAAAAACAGTTATGATGTTATCAAACAAAAGAATTGAAAAATATATCGCAAACCAGAATTTTCACAGCTTCTGGTCATTGTTCAACTTCCTTTTGAAATCCATATTAGGCATCCTGACTCTTTCATCTGATTACTCTTGTGTCTTCAGCTTGCAGGAAGAATTGTCTGAGAACTTTATTTGAATGGATTTTGTCCTTTGGAGTGCATTATTCAACAAACAACTCACAGAAATTAAAGTGCAAACTCAGGCATTAGATCATTAGAAATCTATATTGTCATCAAAGACTACATTCTCTTACCTACTGACATTACCAGTAGACGTAAATAGTAAGAAGGAAGTAGGATTGCTTTTGTTTGAAACAAGCTATTTTTCTCATGCAATGTTTAATGTTCCATCTAGAAGAGTCTATTTTCTTTCTCATAGAAAGACCATGTTTCCTCCTAATACTAACCTGAAAACAAAAGAGGTATCAAAGTGGAAGACCAGTTGTAAATGGTAAGTAATCTAGTAACTCCACTAGAGGAGGAACAAATTAAAATGAGGATAATTAGAGTTCTATTGAAAATATGATTTGTCTCTGTTACTTTCATTTGAATTTTTTAGTTAGGGGTATCTCTGGAACTAAAAGGCTTTGTAAATTTGATATAAAATGACTGCAGCAAGTGATTGGGATTATCAGACTCTCAATTAAATTTGAGTGTTTCATATAAAAGAAAACATACATATCTATTTTCTTAGATTTGTGTTGATAGAAAGAGGAACAGGTGCTAAATATGGTTGGAAGTGAAGTCCCAGAATGTTCTTAAGCTGCAGTTCCAGTCAGAAAAATAACTGAATGTGGCACAGAGAGACATAGTGTTTCAGATCATGTGCCTCATTCACCCCTAAAATCATGTTATCTTAAGCTAATACAAGGATTTAATGGATTTAAACAGAATATACATAATGGTGCAAATTGACCATTCCAAAGTGGAATCTTCATCACTGTGGACTCAAACAACAGATGTTTTTTTAGAGCTGGCAGTTTCATGTTAATTTTTGTGGAATGTTAAATGAGGATGTTTCACCCATTTTTTCTCTTTACTATTATATAGTCTTTTTTTCTATGTAGTACAAACATAAAAGTAAAGAATGATTAATGCCATCATTTTTCTCATTTAAAAAGAGCTGTTAGAGCATTAAGAAAAACCACTTAATAGCTCAAGACTAAGTTTTTTT
This sequence comes from Neopelma chrysocephalum, assembly GCF_003984885.1. Classification (NCBI taxonomy): domain Eukaryota; kingdom Metazoa; phylum Chordata; class Aves; order Passeriformes; family Pipridae; genus Neopelma; species Neopelma chrysocephalum. Next base: position 7,970,552 of record NW_020897691.1, read on the forward strand.
AATCCTTGCACACATAGGTAAGCTTTTACATGAGCACTTCAGATAATTTCTTTTTTGGTTTACACTGTTTTATGATAGGTTAAGCTACTTAGTCCTGTAAATTTTGTGTGTGTGTGTGTTGTTTTTTTTTAGTTAAATTGCCTTTTTTTTTTAGTTAATATTGCTTTTTGTCACAAGAAGGTAGAGTTTGCATTTTTTAAATACTTTTGTTAGATAGCTATGCAACTTAAGAAACTTGATTTTTCTACAACTCTATGTTAATTCTTGATCTCATGAATTCATAACGGTGATAGGAGTAATTTAACTATGACAATTTAAAATTCATTTGGCTCTTACCTTGAATTTAACATAAGTTTTCCAGGAAATATTTATATAATGATGTTTATAATAGTTCCCAAAGAACATGTATTTTATAATTGAAATGAAAATGTACTGCTTTCTTTCTTTTTTCCTTCTTTGAAGTGAAAATAAAGAATATCCATTGGACAGGGATCCTCCAATCAAATATGAGAAAGAGATATCTGTTACTTGTAAGCCAACCCCAATTTTTTGTGTTCAGTATTCTGGTAAGTACAGGCTTTATAAAATGTACCATTCTGTCAGTGTGCAGAAAGAAAGCCAAAATTTGTGTGGCATAGTTTATAAAGACTGTGGATTCACTAGATAAATTCCCAGAAAACTTTCTGGCAGTACCACATACTGTTTGATCATAATTTTTGTCTTGAAAAACCATTCAAGCTGTTAACATGAATGCAAAAGGATTCTATTTCTGATTTTATGTCTTTTCCTTTTGAATTTATTCTATGGCTTTCCCACTACAACTTGAAAATGAGTAGTTCTTTCACTAAAGAATTTATTTTCTGAGACATTTACTGTCATTAGGGTGTATTGTAAGTTGAGTTTCAAAATTCTCAGAATACTCATATTTCTTATATAAATATTATTCAGTTTTTCTATGTTGAAATATAAAAAAGGAATTCTTCTGGGTAATCCAAAGAAGGACATTTTTCTTAACTGCTTTGGATAAATGACTCTTGCAATAGGGTTAAGTCAGTTCCAATGTAAATATGATTAAGCAGAAACCACTCCTTATATTAGCACTGAAGCATTTTACCAAGTATATAATTATGTCAGTGTACACCATGCAAGCCACAATATTTTCAAAGTATTTAAAAATGTATATATTCATAGAAGTATTGTTTATATCTTTATATAAGTATTTTCAGGACAAGTACAACTTTCATCCTCAAGGAAAAAAGCAATTAGATGCAATCAGTAACTTTTCTAAAATATATTCCAGCCATCACTCTACTCCTTAGACAACGGGAGGAAGTTGTTATTTAAGGCTTCTGAAAGAAATTGGTTGCAGAGAGCTTATTTCTAGGAAAGTTTGTGCACTTAAGATGAAAAGTTCATTTTTAGCAAAGAAAATCATCACTACAGTTTTGATAGTACATTTTAAGTCTAAATCTTCTTTTACTGTAAGAAACATCTTTCTCTCTTTTTGTCTTTGTCTCTTGTTTCTTGCCCAGACATGCATGCACACACAGGCTTAAACAACTGCAGTTTAGCAAAATTGTAAAGATTTTTTTTTCTTGGAGTAAAAAAATTGTATTATTGTAACCTTCTAAGGAGGAGTTCTATTATTGTCGTAGTCTGTATTGACCAGATGGTTCCTAGTTTTACAATATATTTTCAACTGCAAATTTGCAACTTTGAGTTCCACCTTGGAACAATCCTTAAAGTAGTCTTTGTAAACTATGAGTCACAATAATTAACATTTATTAGCATCTCCAAACATAGTAGAAAGGAAATTAAATGGAAAAATTAAGTAAGACTTAAGATTTAAAAATTAAGTCTTGTTACTCTCTTAATATAAACTTTTATTTAAGGATTTAAGATGATATTTCCAATAAACAAGCCTCCAAGATTCTATGCAAAATTATTGTCTCTCATTCTTTATGCACAAGAATATTTATATATTGTTAATTTTTGTGTGTGTCTATGACTTACCTTATATGCATACCTGATATACTTACCAATCAACCCTTATGCTGAAAATTCATACTGTCAAAACTTTAATAAAAGTAGGAGAAATCTGCAGAAGAGCACTGCCTTTTACCCCAAAGACTTCATATCTTCGAGTTTGTGAAGAGTAATGTGTTTGTGAAGTGTTTACTGAAGACTAATTCTTTGCCAGTTGAGTATAATGGTGCATTTAGTCACTGGTAACAGAAAAAAGGATTCTGATATGCCTCTTCTTAGCAAATATGTCAACCGCATTGTGTTTCTCATTTAAAATTCACTTTTAGTAGGTGACTCTCAGAGATTAGAAATATGGATCTCTTCTCTGTTTCTACTGCCATAATGTAGGGAAAAATGTGTTGTGGAATACAGTATTCTGAACCTGCTATGTGGATGGTACTTGGACGCTGGATAGCAGTGCCTAATGTTGGTGAAGTCAAGCATGACTTTTATTCCATCTCCCTTTGTAAAGATGCTCTGGGGGTTTAAGAAGGGGGCACTCAGGTGACACCTCCTTAAGAACACTGCTCACGGTGAACCTAGTAACATTAATTTGAATTCTGTTCTTCATTTTCTTACTCTCTCTCATTGCTGTCTTCTCTTGCTCCACCTTCCCTTGTTTTATCCAATTGGTTCATTTATTTGCTCTTTAATTTTTTTCAATGAAAACTTTTAAGTGAACAGGTAAATTTCACAAATCTCTGCCATTAATGTAGACCTTAGGAAGTCTATCCTGTCATTGTGTGCCCCTGCTGATTACCAATATAAATAAACAATCTAACTGCACTTGGATAGTTTTTAGGATTACCTTATGGAGGAAGTTCATCATCTATAAGAAGTGATCCAGAATGACTATTATGCTTTTTTTTTATTCTAATATATAAAAAGTGATATTACTTCAATAGGAAGATATAAAAAAGGAGAGTAAGAAAATAGGTTTAAATGACTGCTAAAAATTTCTGTGTTTAAATTTTGTAGCATACTTTTTGTGAAAAGTGAATTTCTGCCTTGTGATGAAAACCATTTAGGGAATATATCAAGACGAAATTAATTGCATACAAATTCCAACCCATTCTCCAACACGAATTTGTGCTGTTCATACAAAATATGTGTTAAACATATGAAATGAATATCTAGTTTGTGTTTTGTTGTAGTGACGTATGTGATTTTTATGAATAAAAGAAACAGCATATTAGGTCCTTGTTGCTTTCAAATGTAAATCATTAGATACTCTTCTTCATAGGGGATGGAGAGATGCTGGCTTGTGGCCTGGCTGACAAAACTGTACTGATATTCAAGTCCAATCTCACCGATACATATAATGTTTTTTCAGGTAAATTTATGAATTATATTATTAAAGATATAATGTATGATTGAGTTTGATCTAGAATGGCATAGTAACTAAAAGATTCCACTTACACCACCTAGAGAAGAACAAGGTAGAGGGAGTACTGATGATTCAAGGTGTAGAATTATTTCTCTGATTGCTTAATTTTGTTTAGAATTAAACTGACTACCAGATTTTCCCATTTCTCAACTTTTTGGGAGGTAAGTAGTAATCTGTGACGATATATATATATATATATTTTGCAATGTCCATTGTGTATGAATAGTACAATAATTAAATAGAAACAAAAAAGGCGATGTATTGTGATGATTATGCATGTGTATATGGGAGCAGTATATTGTAATTAGCCAAAAAGTTGACTGTGATGACTTGGCGAAAGATGTGTTTGGTTTGCAACTCCAACCTTCTAAAGAACAATTATTTAAAAAAAGAGAGGCTATTCCTATGGAGAAATCCACATCTGCAGAAGTGTGTGCATATGTGAACACATGCATTTTTAAATGAGTCTTAAACCCCAAATTTTTTCTAAATTTCTACAAGAACTATCTGTTAAAGTTTTAATAACATTGAATGCTATGACTTTAAATTAGTCCTGCTGAATTAATTTTCTGTGAAAGTTTATAATGGAAGATGACTGTTTTTTACTAGCAGACACTAACAAGTATTAAAAATAGACTATCTTAAGTTATTTTAGAAAATTATTTTTAATAAATAACTCTGAAAACTGGTTTTTGAAAACTAGTTTTCTTTTTGAGTAATGTTCGTTGTATTTAGTGGAAGAAGCTGTGGCATTAAGGAGGCAATATCACTGATATTCTCCTTGTGTGAAGAAATTGATGATAATATAATTTGTGGGTAGAGTAATAAGGTCTTTTTCTTCAACAATAGCAAGTTCATAAACTTTGAAAAAAATTTTCCTTCTAATTTGAGCAAATTCATAATGCAAGTTATATAATCTGCAATCAAGAATAGTGTTTGGAGGTTTTATTGACATAATTTTGTTATGTGGGTAGTACTACATAACAAAAGCAACAAAACAGAAGCAGGAATTTTGTCCAAAGAGTCCTCCATATATCTGGAATATATTTAACAGATCAGGATTTCTAAAAAATGCAGTTAACCCAAACAGATCACAATTCTGTATTTCCTTCCCTTATTTGTTACATGCATCTTTAAAAATAATGATACAGTATTGCTACAGTTGCAAAATTATTCCATAGGGCTCTAAATTTTCCTTGTGCAGTATGTCTTCTGTATCTGTTCTTTGCAGTTTTCTTTTGCATCACAGATCCAGCTTCTGTCTATGTGAAACGCTACCAAGGCTGGTTTTGCTTGAATGTGTATAGAGATTATGTGCTGCAGAAAGTGGCATTTCAGTTCCATTAAAGACTCTTTCTTCTCGATATTTTTGTCCCTGGAGATTGTTTTTATGCAGACTTCATTGATTTTGGGCTGGTAATAGCTCTGTTTTGTCTTTGTTGCATCTCCAGGAAAGATAATAATTTAATTGATTTCATTGATTTCATTGCATGAACACCTCCATATACTCGCTACATAATAAATAATATCTAAGGAATTATTCAATACTGGCAATAACAGAAAACATAGATTTTAATAAGAAAAAATATTCTGAGTAGACATATTTGAAAGCAGAAAAAGAAGATTAGAATTGAGAGATTTCTACATTGAAAAAAAACCCCTTAGTTCATGTTTCTTACTTTCTTGTAAATCATGAAGAATATAGTCGTTAGGTTTTGACACTTTATTGACAGAAGGATTTGTCTTTCCATAAAATAAAATTAAATATGATGATTTCATAGGATGCTTCAACATTCAAAACTTTCTAAAATACTGCAGTACTCTGCAAATTCAGGCCAACTTATGATGAGAAGAGTAAAATAACCTGCATCAAACTTCATGCTTCTACAGAGAATATTTTTCTGGTGCCAGTAGTTGAGGTGTTGAGTTAGTTCTTGGTCTTGTTTTTAAAAAAAAAAAAATCGGTGTATTCCTAAATTGTTCTTCTGACTGTGGCTTTGTTCTTTAGTTTTCTTAGGTTTTGCACTACTGTCTGATTTATTTAATTGTTGCCTTTAATCCCTTTTGTCTTTTTTTTAATGATGCAGAGTCTGAAAAGCAATGTAAACCACATTCTACTTCAGGCTCTTTAGGTAGCATAAGAATTAAACCTGTGGATCTAGTTCTTTTCAAAAGCAACATAAATATGAAACTGTCAGATACTGTACTGTAGGGGAGTAGGAACCTCAAATCATCAGTTACCTGCTTATTTCATTCACATAGTGCAATTCAGATTCAACTTCTGTGCAGTTCACATTATCATGAAATCACCTGTTTATTTTTGGTGCCCTTGGTTTAAAACTATCATAATATATGTGTTTTCATTAAAAACCATGATGCATTACTCTTATTAAGACCTGCAATTGATGGTAATGTAAAACTATATTTTTCAAGAAATGGCAATTGTGTCTGTTCTGGTAAAAAAAGTCAATTTCAAGGCAGCATTAGCATCTGAATATAGCTGCGTATTAAAAATCATATTTTTATAATGCAGCACCAAAGAGGAGTGGTATAACAACAGAATTTTTTTCTATAAGCCTGTTTTATTCAATTTTGTTCCCTGAAGTGCTAGGTTATGTTTTTAAGTAGTTTTGCATTCCTTTTCAGTGGTGGCTCTTTAGGTGTCTGTGTCCTGTAAGTTAAGTTAATGTTGACCAACTGTGAAGAGTTACAGTCAGCATGGCCTTTTTGAAGAAGTCTTTTTACAAAACCAGCTGCTGTTCTCAATGTGCTTCAGGGCTGGGGAACCCTGAATAATGCCAGTTTTGAAACTTACTGGGCTCTTGCAAGCCAGCTGGCATCTCCTCCACTGTGCTTTGGGACCGGGGAACCTGGAGTGCAGAGATTATAAAGCTTTTTGCATGGCTCTTCCAATTTTCCAAATCTCAGATTTTCCTAAAGTTTCTCATGTTCCTTGCCACTTTGGAAACCTGTTTTGTATATTTTGTTGTGGTGGTGTTTTTAGAAAACCAAAGCTTCTAAATAAATCTTTGTCTTGTGAATAAAACAAGTATAGTACTTATATATGTATTTATACACTACCTATGCAGTTCTCTGGTGAAAATTCTACAGGTGTTTGGTAATTGGGAATTAAAATATCTCATTTATAAGCCTTTTTATAGACATATGTGATCATGGAAGATCTCAATCGCTGAGATAAATTGAATAACCTTCCTACAATTTAAAGCAATCTATTTTTTTAATATAAAACTTCAGTTGATTAAAGAGAAAATGTACACAAGGGGGCAGCAGAAGAACTTTGAATGTTTTAAGGCTAGATGAAATTCATCAAACTTCATCTGACAAATTAGAATAATATGGGTCAAAATTTATCAAGTTTGATTGAAATATGTTCTTTCTTGACCTTTTTGATCAGCATCAATATAATTTTAGATCAAATTAATCATTTTAGCTTTTCCATAATGTTTCTGGCTTTTGAGTTCTTTCTTTGTAAGTTTACAATCTTGTTTTTAACTATGTCACACCAAACTCATGAAGTCTCTTTCTAGTAGATGCAAAATGCAAAAATGCAAAAGTTAATAACAAAAATCTATTAACTGGAAATTAAAATGCTTTAAACTATGATTTTTAAACAAGCAGTTACATTTTTTAATCTAATGAGACAGTCCTGCAGAAACTGTTGAAGTGGTGTGTTCATTATGTTTTTACAAAAACATCTAGCTCAGTAACAAAAGGCTAGCGAACAAAATAAAGAATTTCAACTATTTGTAAGGTCTTAAGGGGTTTCCAGATCATGTTTAATATAAAATTTCATTATAATATAATACTCAGATTCTCTTTTGAGTAATACTGTATCTTTGCTTAAACTTAATTTCAAGGATCTTTCTTGAAAATGCTCTTCCAATGACTTTGAGAAATTAAAGTAAGAATTATCATTGTCTGATTATTAATGAAAGACATTTTCCTGTGTTTTTTGGTGGAAGAAAAATTCACACTGTTACAGTTTTAATCTGACCATTTGAAGTCTATACTTAAAATGTATTATAATATTGTGCATAATTATATTAAAACAATACAATTAACTCTGGGCAAATGTGTGAACGCAAGAAATGAGCTTTATGATATTTTCATTATTTTTATTAGGTCATGATGGTGCAGTTAACTCTGTTGGCTGGAGTCATAACAAGAAGTGGTTAGTTTCTGCGTCAGAAGACAGAACTTTAAGGGTCTGGTCAGTCTGCAATAAGGAACCTGCCTTAATTATGGTAATTAGAAACTTCCACTGGTTTGGACACAGAGAACACTGTTTTACACTTTCATCTACTTTCATTTTAAGAGCTCTATAGAAGGAACATACAACCTAATTTTTAGAGCTACTGAGTGGTGACTCCAACTAATATCTGGGTTAACTTCAAATTAAGTTTTTCTCTTGATAATTTACGAAAAGAAAAAAACCAGCCTTGATAGAAAAAAACTAGTGGGCATGTCTGGAAGTTTTGGTTTTGTTGTCTGCTCTGTATATTCTGTTTTCACTGGCTCAGCTCTGCTTGACTTTGTAGTCTACTCTCCAATTCAAATAGAAGTTTAGAGTATGAAGCTAGATTCTATTAGGTTCAATTGACTACAGATTCTATTAAATTTACTACCAAGTAATTTATGCAGAATGAAAACTATTTTTAGATTAATAGATGTCAAAAATAGGAAGGATCACTACAGTACATTAAACTCTTGGCCTTTGATCAGAGTAACAGGGAGTCTCTGCCTTAACACCAGGAATCTCAGACAAAAAATATTTGTTGTGTTTGAATCCATTCTTAATAAATTCCTTTTCATTTCAGGGTAAAGAAAACTTTGATAAGACTGTACGCTTTGCGCAGTTTTATTTTTTAGATACATTTATATTGCTGTGTTCTGGAGCTGAATTTCATCTATTAAATTTCCATCTAGACGCAACCAAGGATGACCTCAAACGGTAAGTACAATTTCTCTTTAACAGACAAGTGAAAGTACTTGTACTGTTTGATCTGGGATTTTGTTGGTGGTGATGTGGGCTGGGGGGCAAAAGTATTACAGCAGAAAAAAATTGAACAAATTGTAAAAATTAATTGCAAAATATCTTTATTTTGAGTGGAAGGACAAAAAGAATTAGGGCTACAACACTGAAGTCTTAGTTGATATTGTGAATGGCACATCCTATCTGTTCATGATATTAAACAGTATTGGGTTGCATCCTTAGATGGGAAAAACTGGTAGTTTTGCTGCTGAACAGAAAAGCATACTGAGTGCAAGCTTAGATATGTTTTCAAATAGGAGTGCTTTCCTGGATTTAGGCATGAACCTGGTAGGTGAAATTTCACTGAAGTGTTAAATGGTCAGACAGAAACACGTAATATCTTTCTTCCATAACCTGATTACCTATTTTCTGTGTTGCCTGTTAATTCTTAGTTTACGGAGATATTACTAAAGCAATAAAAAGGTAATCTAAATTGCTATATAAACTTTAATCGCTAAGAGACAAGAACTTGTGTAGTGTCCAGTTCAGTGTGTCCACAATGCCTGGCTTAGTTTTAATTGACTTGCACTTTGAATTGAACACGTATAGGACATGTAGCAAATGCATTATGAATCTCAGTTTACTGTTGGGTTTTTTTCTTTCTATGTGAAATTCTACCTAGGCAGCTCCCTGTGAGGTGTTTTTCTGTGTGACAGTCTACAGTGTAGAAGCAAGATACTTCAGCTAACTCAAACAATTCTTCTTGCATTTGAGAGCTATCTAACTGTTCTACTAAGCCTCTTTCAGCATGATAAATTAGACCAGAGGACACTTCATACTGCCTTCATTAGATTGTTCTTATTATCTCAGTCAGCTTATTTAAAATTAGCTTGGATATCTTTACTCAAAAATAGAGATAAATCATTTGCCCCAGAAGTTTAGTGCAGTTTATTTTTCAGTTTACTTGAATAAAATACTTGTGGAAACTACAAAAAGTTCTTGGGTTAAATTGCAGAACATTGTATTTTATGTTCTGCTTCACCACCAATGCTGAAGTAGCTCTAATGTCTACCTGAAAAGATCAGCAGACCATTGTTTGAGAATGACATTGAAAGGCAAAAAAAGTCACTAGCTTTGTAGTGTTTTCTTTTGAACAGATCTGGCTGATAAACATACTGCTTTTGTCAAATGATCTCAGTTTTACAAACTTTTAGCATTGTTGGAAAGAAACAGTAATGATTCCTTCAAGCATGTCATGCATGGATTTTTGTATTGTCATTAGACAGACATGCTAAAATGCGAATATAATATTAACTGTTTGCTGTATTTTTATGGAGCTGGCAGATAACCCACAGGACCTTAAAGAGTTCTGTGCATTTTGGGAAGCAAAATTTCTTTCGTAGTGTGTGATCAGCCCCTGGTTCTGCTCCTGCCTAAGTGGAAATTATTCTTTCCTCACTGTTTGCTCCTCGTTTTCTTTCTGATTGCCCTATGATTAGAACATTAAATGCTGTACCAAAGCTAGTGGACTGCTTGTTGAACATAGGTACTTCACAGATTTTTTTTCTGTTCAACATTTTCGGTATACATACAGGATTATTTTAGTGTTTCATGTTGATGGAAGATCAATCATATGTATATGAATATCATGTTTCTTTACTTCTAAATAATTTTGGTTACCAAGTTTTTTAATAGAGTTCAGCAATAAGTCAAAAGATCTGTGGCTTTAATTTTTAATAATGAAAGAAAGCATTTTCATTTTCTTTGTGATTCCGGTGGGAGTTTACTGCTGACCACAAATCCTAACTTATTTCATTAACACTAGCATTCATTTGATATTCTTTGCAGATACAAACAGAGAAGTGTTTGCAAATTGGTACAGAAATTCCCCATGGCTTCAACAGTGGAGATTACCAGCCTTTCAGCAGTAAATGATTTTTACTCTTGTATCCTTTGTATTTTGTATTTTCTTTATAGTTCTTTGGACTTAATGACATGGACAACAGTAAGTAGCATCTGATTATTTACTACTCCTTTTCTATTACAGTAAAAAAGCTGTAATTTTTGGTGATGTTGGGCTTCCTCCTTGGATATAAACTTTTAGTGCTGTAAGATTTTTGGTGCTGCTCATAGGGCAATAAATACAACAGAGTTTTGATATTATATATTTATCTTTATTTTTGTTTATCTATATGCTTTTGTTCCTTTAGATCAGTTTAACTTTAACACAGAGAACTGAACAGATATCGTAATTACAGCTGGCAGTAACCGAGCATTGGAAGTTTTTGACCTCAATGCAGGCTGCAGCACAGCAGTGATACCAGAAGTTCATACTAGATCAGTGCATCAGATCTACCAAAATAAGGTATATACTTTATTGAATTTTATTTGTAGTACCTCTACAACACCATGAACAAAAAAATTAGAGGGTAAAAATATAACAGATAGTAATAGTTTTTTATATGTTGGGGAGAGTGGGCAAGGACATGAGTCTGTGTGATAAAGGCATACAGATTTCATTTGTTCTCTAGTGTAAAGGAGAGAACAGTGAGAACTACTGAGCAAGCTTGCTATTAGAGAGGTGTTTATTACCCTTTGCCTTACTTTTGCTAGACTGTAATACTGTAGTTCAGCAGGAACTTTTCCTTATGTAACTGTTCTCCTCTAAAGTTCAATCTGACATTTTCTGATTTATTCTGAAACTTCAGAAACAGCAACCAAAAAAAAATTCTCAGTACTGCAATGGAATAGGTGGCTAAAACCCTCTCATCCTTGCTTTTTTTTTTCCTTAAAGATTGATTTGGGTGTTTGGAGTTTTTATGGTACCATACATTCTGGAATGCCTACTGTTTTAGGTCTGGTTGAATGTGATTCTTCTCTCCCAGTTGGAAAGTCCTTGCTTCTGTGGATTTAAAACAGTTCCTTATTATTACTGTTGTAGAACTCTTTGTGGGTTTTCCTTATAGATGTGATCTGGAAAAACACTTAAAATTGTGCTAACTATTTCAGTACTGTTTGTAACACATATAGGCTTAAGGTTCTGGCTTTTCTTTTTGCTTGGTCAGCTTAGTGCCTTCAGGTTATTTAATCAAGAAAAATTTTGAGACTGCAGGCAAGTATTCACTTGGGAAAAAACCCAAGAGGTATGTGGTATAGCAAAGAAAATTGATCATTTTGGGGGAAAATGGTACATCAAGGTTCTCTTTTTTTTTAAATTATATAAAATTAATACTTTAGATAAGTCAAAGGAAAATTACACACTATTATTTTATTACATTGGACAGTTTAAAGCTATTAGAGTAAATATAACTCTGCATTTTCATTAAGATGATATGCTAAAATATGTTATAAACTTATAAAAACATGCAGAATGCTGTGTGCAAACTACATCCTGTTTAAAGTCTGAACCCCACTGTAATCTAAGGTTTGCTAATGATAAGAGTTGATGCCATAGAAGCAGATCTGTGGAGTGAAACAATTGATGCTAAAGATCTAGTGCCTACACCCCAAAATTTATGAAGGCTTTCCTTTAGACTATTCCTAATTTCTTCCTGTGGACTGAATACTCATTAGTGATTGCAATATATATATATATATACACATAAATACACATATATATATTCTTTAAATAAATAAAAATCTATTTAGAAAATCTAGGGAAACATTAGGGAAGGTATGTTCCAATTAAGTGTGGGAGAAACCTATTAGCAAATTATTAAATACATAGGATATCCTAGAAACCTGGGAGTTCAGCATGACATTGTTATTTTTGGTTTTGGACAGAGGCAGCTGTAAGGAAGTATATATAATATGCAATGTAATTACTTTGATTTTAAATTGTCCCTTTGATCTGTTCTAGAGATTGTTTGCGATAATTGCCAGTGTATGAAATTCATCTCAGCCTGCAGTGTACTTGATTAAGCTTATTATATAATTCCATTGCTTTGCATACTAATTTTTAAGAGACATGGTAAAAGGAATTGATTGAAATATCAAAATCATGTTCCCGTTGTAGAGTTTAGGAACATCTGAGATACAGAAATAGATGGCAATTTGAGATCAGGCCACAAAGATTCAGGGCTTTAGTGTTAATAATACATTTATGATGCTGCAAAAAATATTCTCTGGACAGGACTCTGTCGTTGCGCACCACAAATGTTTGGATGGTACTATGCTCTACTAGCCCATATATAGTAACTTGTATAGAAACAGCAAGTTTTCAGTTTTCTGCTCAGACTCTTTTATTTCAAAATTCATTGGTTCATTAATTAGGAAATGTACGTGATGTGAAGTCTGAAAAAATTAATAGGCAACTCAAAAATTTCAGTTAGTTAACTTCTTCCTTACCATAGTTACAATGCTGTCTAAAGGTATGTGCTTGCCTGGAAGATATGGAGTGCTTTCTGAGACATCTATTGATCGATGCCTTTAGCATGAGCCAGCTGCACTATTTGGATGACATGAATGGTGCTCATATGGAATTAGCGAAAGAAGTAGGGTTTCTGTTGAACCATGTCCTTGAGGCCAAATTTTATGTGGAAGTTACCATGTAGTTAGACTAGAGAGAAGCTGAGAAGGGATTACAGTAGTGGATAAGCAAGATGATGGGGCAGAAGCAAGTGATTTGTCTATCAGAATGAAAGAATATAGTTTCAAGAGTGTGTGGGAATATGCTACTTTTGGCATCAGATTCTCCTAAATAATAGATTATCGTAAATTAAGGGACCATAAAAATACAAAGTGATAAATAAAATTCAGCTTGTATATTATCCCAACTACTACATATTTTCTTGTCTTCTATAATCGATATTCAGTAGCATATATATTTTGAAGATACAAGTATAGTTATGTATTAGTAAAGTGTATTACTGAGAAAATGTTGTCAGAGCAGGGAAGGAACAAAAGTATTACACTTCTTACCTAGTTCATTAGTTAGTGTATCCTATAGTAAAGGAGTAGTGCCCAAAATGTTTATGTGTCTGTAGAACTTTTTATATTTAGCTCTGTGATCATTGCTGGCTGAAGCGAGGGATGATGAGTAAAAGTTCCAAAAGCACAAGAAGAAAGGGTGCTCTGTAACTTAATGAATGCTATCCTTTGGACAACTACTGTCTTTGTCTTTTGCATTACTCCTTTTTTTTATAGTTATACACAGCTAAATGTGAGAATGTGTAGACTTTGTTGGGAAATCTGTTGCACAGTGCATTTTAATTCATCTGTTAGAGCAAGCTATACACCAGCTTTCATAACAAATAGAAGATTCCTGGCAGTCAAACAGTGATTGCGGGAAATTACCTTGAGGTTTCTGTGATGTATTCAGCCAAATCAAGAATGTGAATGGTAAGGAAAAGAAAGAAAGAGTTTTAACTGTTTATATTTAGTTCCCTGGAGAAAGATGTTTGTAGCCAGCAAAATGGCTGGGATTTGCCAACGTGGATGTTAAAAAATCATAGGTTTTAGACTGGATTTAATTATTTTAAATGTATAAAGCCAAAATTAGTCCTATTATGAATAAATGCGGTTGATACTGAAGTCAATGGAAAGTGTGCCCACTTAGCTCAGGGCTAAACATGTCTTATAGTTAATTGTTGAACTAATCTTTGATCCCTCCCTTTTCACTGTCCTTATTTCCTCCCCTAAACATCCCATAATGTCTTGTGCAATCACAAAAAGATCTTCCCCTATGTCACATCCTGTACCCTCATATTTAGTAATCCCCAGATGATCCAGAGAGCCTCTCCCTCTCTTTCATTATGGTGTGTGTCACCCCTGGACCAAAGGTCTCATGGCTGTCCTGGGACAGTGCTGAGAGAACTTGAAGGCAGTGCTCCATTTCTCTGACTGGGTTATAGGACTTCCTCCACATGCCGACTTTCCTCATCACTCCTTTGTGTATGTGCAAACAAGCTGTTTTCACATAACCTAACAAACATTTACTGTTATTTCTTAAGTGGACTGAAATTCTTCACCAAGAGCATGGTTGGTCACTGGACCAGACTCCTCAGGGAAGTGGTCCTGGCACAAAGCCTGTAAGAGTTCAAGGAGCATCTGGACGATGCTCTTAGTCATATGGTGTAGTTCTGCAGGGAGCAGGGAGTTAGCTTCCGTGATCCCTATAGATCTATTCCAACTCAAGATCTTCTATGATTCTATAAATCATAAAACTATCTATAAAACACCATGAGAATACTTACCCGAAACTGATTTACTATTTTACAGGGATCATCCTTCAGCACTCAGCAACCTGAAGCTTACAACCTTTTCATGACCACAGCTGCAGGTGATGGCATCAAACTGTGGGATTTAAGAACACTGAGGTAAGAATGAATTAGGTACCTTGGAATAAAAAGCCATGGTTTATCTTGTCATACTTGCTGTGATATACCAGTAGAAACCTGGATGTCGAATAAGGTCTACAGTCAGGCCTTTAAGAAACGAATGAAAGGCTGATTCAAATTTACTTATTTTAAGAGACCAAACAAAATGCTCATTCCTCAATTATAGTTATAATATGTGGAAGCCACTAAATATTTCAGATTTATCACCCATGTTAACTTACCTTTGTAGATCCAATTGTGTGTCTATAATAGTATACTGAACTGAATGCTAATGGTATTTCCAAAACAGCATGTCATTATCGCTAAAAGAGGTGAAATTTATGATCCGTCTATTAAAATATAAATGCAATTGTAACAACATTACTACAAATCATGTATGTAGTGCTATAAATTTGCATAATACATTATCATAAACTCAGAATTTCTAAACACTTGGCAGTGTTGTACTGGGGAAAACTGTGGGACAAAGGAATAGTGTGTCAGGGAGGGAACATTGCTCATGAAAATAAATACTTGGGGCTTGTGCAGGCTAAAAGAATTATGTGAAAAAAAAGAGGTGTTTGAACAGGAGGATGTTAAAGCTCTGAAGAATAATTTCATATTTGTTTTCTGTAAATGTAAACCTATTTTTATTGAAAGATGTAATATAATTTTTCTAGTACTGAATTTTCTATCTGGGCAGTGCTGAATGAGCCTTTTATTTATTTCTGTCTTTCTATGGTAAGAATATGTTAAATCTACAGGGGGCACATATGTTCTTTCCAAGAGCATTTCTGTATTAGTGGCACTGAATGCCAGAAAGTAATGAAACTAGAGACTGCTGGGGATTGGAATCTGTTACCTTCTTATGTTTTTCTAATAAGCTGCTCAAACTGTGTTGCTGAAGAGTAATGAAACAGTAGCAAGCTTTTCACAGATCACTTATCTATCTCTTTGTTTCTAAATGCTAATATAAGTAAGGTAGGTGAATGGTAGAATAGTTAAAGTGTAAAATCTGGGCAACCAATTAAATGAATACGTCTTGGGAAGAAGGGACTAATTTATGTATGTTCTTGCTCTATATTTAATTTGGCTAAGTCAATGTATTCTAGTATCCGCTGTGTTCTATTAGCCAAACTTCAAAAAAGTAATTCAAGTCCTTAACAACAGATATTTTAAGAGTGCTTATTAGGTATTATGTATATGCGAGTATTTGTTACACATGAGGCAGTGATCAATGGTATTAACTGCTGTGGAGAAAAAATAGAGAAAATGAATCATTACTAGCAACTTTCAAAAAAAAAAACAAACAAACAATTTTTTAAAATGAAATTCTCTGTCATTGCTCAGACCAGAGACCGAGTCTTCTATATTTTGGAATCTCCTCTTGAGTTCTCATGAGGGAAACTCTTCAATTTTTTCTATGTGTTCACCAGGTGTTTTTCACATAAATAAATTTAAAATATCTGAGTTTGGAAAGCTCTATCTGAACTTGGAACAAGTCTCTGCTCAAATGTTAAGTCTACTATAGTTACTCAGACTGAACACTTTTGCTTATTTTTTTGGTTCATAGGTCTTGTCCAATCAAATCCAGTCCATCCCTTGCACTGTTGAGTACTTACAGGAGAGATTAGTTCCTAAACAATCTTATGGTGGGCCAGTACCTTTAATCTCTTAAAGTTGTTGACTTGTAAAGTTGGTGCATCAGCAACTGTGTTTTAAATGGTCCCTGTGGAATGACCTCTCTGTTTCTGCTTTGGGTTTGCCAGAATAGGGTCTCTTTAGTGAAATCATTGTCCAGTGTTCTGGAAATATAGCAAAGGTAAGTCCACCTTCTCATTTATACTGTTTGCAGTCTTGTGGATAGTAACACTAACTGCAAGATCTCACCTTTATTGTTTGTTTATTTTGTTCTAAATATCTGCCCTAGACATCCACAGTGAAAATTTTGCCTTTATTTAATCTGCTTCTTCCCCTTAAGAAGTCTATCCATTGTTATTTTATGTAATAATACAGTAAAGTACCAATTTCTGATTAAATAGGGGGAAGAAAAACCCTCCAGTACAGTGCTTTTCAAACTGCTGTTGAAAGCATGGGAAATAATTTGCAGATTAACTCTGCACAATTTCCCTAGGACTCTTAGGGGTTATTTTATTCAGTTTCTTTGAGGATTGTTCCTTTTTTTATTTTTATAACTTGCATTCCTTTTCTCACAATTGACTGAGGAGTTGTAGCAGGATGCTCAGGTTCTTTTTTGATCTTTGCTTAGATTAAATCTTCAGGCATATTAACCTGGCCTACAACTTAATAAGTTTTGAATATATTGATATTTTTGTTCTGAATCCACAAGAATTTTTCTGTTCAGTCTCTGTTATCAAACTACATTTTTTTCCCATTGAAAATTCATTTAACTTATCTTTTCTTTTGTTCCTAAAGTTGGTGAGAGTATTTTGCAACTTCAATTTTCATCATCTTTTCTGGATAAAGCTGTGAATCTGTCTGTCTCTTTCACTCTTGATGATCTGGAGGCATTCCAAAATTGCTTCAGAGAGTGCCAGAAAGTCTTATGGATTCCTCTGAAGGTGGTACAAGAAAAGGAATTTTAACTTTCTGATGTTGCCAGCCAACCTCACACAGCCAGGTCATCTTGCCAAAAAATGAGGGAATCTTGGACACTGCCAGTGGCTTTTGGATTTATTCAAACTCCTGCTTCATTTGCTTTGAAATGCACGGATTCGTAAAGTTTCATCTGAAGCTTTTGAATATTTTTATACTTCTCCTGCATGCTCCTTGTTTATAACTATAGCTAAGAGAAGAAAAGCTCCAGACAATCTACAAAACAGACTTAGGAATAAAGAAGCAAGAGGAATAGTTTTTTTTTGGGAAGAAGAACCAATTACGTCTACTCTTCTTCCAGGTTAGGATAATGAACTATGAGGCCTTATGAATACATGCTTTAGGGTAAGATAATGACCTTTGACCAACTTCCAAGACATTTTGAAGAGCAATTTAAGTCTATCTTTCTAAAAGAATGGCTACTTGTAGAACAAGTAAAATTGCTTTCTCTTGTGAAAGCAGTGAACACAGGGATTAGACTGTGTGGAATCTGATTACCAGCTTCAGGATTCCCAAGAAAGACTCAGGCAAACATTTTATGTTTAGGAGGAACAAAAGGTTAATGCATTCTTACATTTTTTGAAGGAGTTGAAGTGTTCTTTGTGATGAAATGTTGTAGACTCTTCTTTCATATGACAGTTTTTAATTCTACTTTACCAATCTGGATCCATTCAATTTCTCACTTCCTCCCACTTGTAGATTAGATAATTCTGTGCATTAAATGTCCAGAAGAAAGGAAATTTCTTTCATTTTTGACATTAGGAAGAAACTATAAATTCAAAATGTTGCCCTTTTCACTTTGTTAAATGCATTTAGAATATTGACTAAACACTTAGTAGCACCAGCTTACATTCACTAGCAAAGTTTCATAAATACCCATATCTTCATGAATGGCTGATTTCTGGAGCTTCCCTTGCATGATTCATTCCAAAGAGTTGCTTTCCTAAAGAGAGGTTCCAGAATGTGAAGTAGTGTAAGCTTTTACTCCCCAAGGTGGATTTCAGATCTTCTGTAAAGCTTTTAGGCACTGATGTGGCTCTTCCTTGCTCATCAGTAAATTACGGCTAAAGCCATAATACAGTAAAACTTCATCTTTCTTTGTGCTAGTAATTGAAGAGCAATGCCATGGAAAGGGACCTGGGGGTCCTGATCGATGCAAGTTGAATGTGAGTCAGCAGTGCCCTGG
Source organism: Neopelma chrysocephalum (assembly GCF_003984885.1). Lineage (NCBI taxonomy): Eukaryota > Metazoa > Chordata > Aves > Passeriformes > Pipridae > Neopelma > Neopelma chrysocephalum. The sequence continues at coordinate 7,989,076 of NW_020897691.1, forward strand.
CAGCCAGGAGGGCCAACCGTGTCCTGGGGGGCATCAGGCAAAGCATCGCCAGCCAGTTGAGGGAGGGGATTGTCCTGCTCTGCTCTGCACTGGTGTGGCCTCAGCTTGAATATTGTGTGCAGTTTTGGGCACTGCAATGTAAGAAAAATATTAAGCTCTTAGAGAGCATCCAAAGGAGGGCAATGAAGATGGTGAAGGGCCTTGAGGGGAAGCTGTATGAAGAGAGGCTGAGGTCACTTGGTCTTTTCAGCCTGGAGGAGACTGAGGGGAGACCTCATTGCAGTTACAACTTCCTTGTGAAGGGAAGAGAAGGGGCAGGCACTGATCTCTTCTCTGTGGTGACCAGTGACAGGAAGTTGACAACTTCAGGCCGGAAGTTGTGTCAGGAGAGGTTTTGGTTGGATATTAGAAAAAGGTTCTTCACCCAGAGGGTGGTGGGCACTGGAACAGGTTCCTCGGGGAAGTGATCACAGCACCAAGCCTGACAGAGTGCAAGAGGCGTTTGGACAATGTTCTCAGGCACATGGTGTGACTCTTGGGGATGGTCCCGTGCAGGGCCAGGAGTTGGACTTAATGTTCCTTGTGCATCCCTTCCAATTCAGGATGTTCCAAGATTCTATGTTGTCAGTGTACCTGTCTCAAGTTCTGCCTCCAGCCTTGTTTCCTGCATAGATATTGACCTACCTTGTAGGTAGTTTGCTTTGAGTTCTGTCTCCAGCAGACCCATGTAGCAGCGTTGCCTCCAACCCTGTATCTGACTCCATCGCCTGCTGCTCCTGACTGGGCTGCCAGGATGGACTCTGGATCTCATTCATCATCTCACTTCTCCTGGTACTGTCAATGTTACCAGCACACTACTTTGCTACCCTATTCAAATACAGTGGGACAGTGCCTTGGTCAGTGATGACACTGTGCCATGACCACCACTGGCTTCTCATTCATTTTCCCTTTGCAGCAATTTTCCCCTGTAGCAGCCCTGCTCTTGCTGTACTCTAAGAGGCATAGTCACCATTATAATTTTTTTTCACACAATGTACACAGGTCTGCAAAAAGCATACAGATGAATGCTCTTATCTTGTTTCTGCTCAAAAAAAAAAAGCTGCTAAGTTGTTCCTGGTAATTATCGAACATGTGATCCATGTAGTTAATTGGAATCCAAAAGCTGCTTAATGTTCTAAGCAATACTCCTAACTTGAATTTCTTCCACTTCTGAAAGGGATAGTAAGAGAGGTAGAAAAATATTTTGGGTGAGTGAAGAGCTGCTCAGGTTTTTTCATGTCCTAAGACATCAAAAAAATGCTCTGCTCTTATCAGCTATTGCCTTCCATTTGAAGGATGAACACCTGCATCAAAAGCAGACTTCTTAATCTAACAAATTCAGCTTTTGGCAGAATATGAGATGACACAAGGCACAAGTTGTCTTTATGGCTGCAGCTTAGGGGGTTTTATATGTTGCCTTACAGTATCCATTCAGTAATCATTCCTATCTCTAGCTGACCAAGAAGACATAGTTTCTATAAATTTCTGATGAAAAGGCCCTTCAGAAAGGGCAAGAAGGAGGACCCACAGAACTATCGGCTAGTCAGTGTCACCTCAATGAGTGGGAAGATGATGGAGCAGTTAATTGTGGAAACAGTTTCCAGGAGCATAAATGACAGTGCATTTATCTTGAGTAAACAGCATGGATTCAACAAGTCATGATTGACCAATTCGATAAACATCTATTATAAAATTACTGGCTTGGTAGGTGAGGGGAGAGCAGTGGATATTGTCTACTGTGACTTCAGTAAGGCTTTTCACGCTGTCTCCCATAAGATCCTCATAGAGAAGCTGATGAAGTATGGGCTGCAAAAGCAGGTGGTGAGAAGGTGTATTCGTGCTTAATTAGATGATGCTACTTTGGTTTGTGTTTGGCCCAGCCACTTGTGAAAGTTTGTTCTTTTCCTGCCAAGTTATGAGAAAACAAGCACTGATAAATGAGAACTTCATCCTTGAAGCAAACATCGTGTATAAACTGAAATTACCTGGTACCTCACGATTGGTTGACTGTCCTCCAAGGGCATTTGAAGAAGAAAGTGAAGAGAAGGATGATGAAGTACGCCCCCAGACTCATTTAGAAAAGACCCCCTGAGGTATAGCGCGCAAACGTGGAAGGAATTTCAGGGTACCCATGCATGTGCAGAAGAGATGCCACTTGCATAATGGGGGGTGGGACTGAAGGCCTCTAGCTGGGCGGTGCTGGCCACACCTGCCCAGGTAGATGTCACCAATTAATTGTATAAAAAGCAGATAGTTCATGCTGGGGGGGATGCAAGCTTCACATCAAAGGACATCGTTGCCTTTTGCAGGAACGCTCGTTATCTTGTGAGCCTGCCGACTCTCCCAGAATGCAGGTTCTGCTATGGGTAATTCTAGACATTTTGGGTCAGTAAGATAACTCCATAAGCAACACGTGGGTGACTGGGGAAGTTGTACTGAGGGCTTATTTTTCTGCTCCTTCCTCTCTCTTGGGTTTCTCATTTTGTTGGCCACCTCTTGGTAATAAATATTGGTTTTTGTTGAGCTTTCAGCAGCGTATGGTTTCAGTTTCAGCATCCTTCCGAACTTTCCCTGTTACAGAAGGGTTGAAAACTGTCTGAATGGGAACCTCCCTGGGTGGTGATCAGTCACGTGAAATCTAGTTGGAGGCTAGTAATTAGCAGCATACTCCAGGGATCAGTACTGGTTCCAGTCCTGTTCAGCATCTAAATTAACTATCTGAATGATAAAGCAGAGTGAATCAAGTTTGCTGGTGACATAAAACTAGGAGGAGTGTCTGATACAGTGGAGGGTTGTGCTGCCATCTACAATGGCCTCAACAGTCTGTAGAACTGGGCTGACAGGAGCCTCATGAAGTTCAGCAAGGGGAAGTACAAAGTCCTGCTGGCACCAAATGCAACCCCCAGGCACCAATATATGCTAAGGGGAGCAACTAGATGGAAAACAGCTTTGCAGAAAAGGCCACCAAGAGGAACATGAGCTAGAAAATATGCCTTTGTGGCCAAGAAGGCTAATGATGTCCTGGTTTGCATCAGGAAGAGTGTTGGCAGCAGGTTGTGGGAGGTGATACCTCCCCTCTGTTTAGCATTGGTGAAGCCACACTGGCTCTATGTGGTCAGTGGGGTTGTATAAGATGACCTCCAGAGCTGCCTGCCAACCTCAACCATGATGTCAGTTTGTGATTCTATGAAATTATCATTTGTTCTTTACTTACCGTAGAAATATAGGTATGGAAAACTTACTGGGGGAACTGATGTAGTGTTGAATAAGAGAGTAAGATGGACAATAACAGATGAAATTGAAAATTAATTTAGGAGGCAGGAATGGGACAGCTGTGCTATGCTGTCAGATGTACTTGTTATCTACCCAGAAATGGGGAAAGCAGGGAAAAGTTAGTACAGCCCAGTTTAGAGGTCTAGGACGCTGCCATGGCAGGTGTGAGGAGGTAGATGTGGTAGCTGCTAAATTACTGTTGATTACTGTAGAATATTGAAGGTAATGAGAATAGCAGGGACAAGGTGTTAGGAGTAGCTCCCAACTCCTGCCACACTAACATCTTAAGTGACAGGACCAACTTGCTCTGACTCACACTCTGATCAGTTGAGAAACAGAAGTTCAGCTGCTCTAATGCTGTTTGCTGCTGAAGTAGCCATTTCTCATCAATCTCTGAAAGAAAAAAAAAAGAAAAAGAAAGGCAGTGGGTGCATATTGGACCACAATGAAAATTTGAGGACTATTGGACTACTTGCGAATACGGAATTGCTTCTGCAGAATACTCAGCTGCGTGATGATGCTTTGACGTATGATCCCAGGGAAAATCAGTTTCACCTTCTTTCAGCCTCTGAAAAGATTAGGCAATTGTATAAAGATAGTTTTAGACATTAAGGTAAAATCTCCAACTAGTATTATAATCCTATGCAACATATTTTAGAAGAATTCCCACAGCCACATGGAACTCATACATTTTCTTACAATTGCACTTTGAAAGCCTTAGGGTCAGAATTGCAGTTTGAATGAGATACTTCAATTTTGAGATACTTTTTAGTTCGCATCTCCACTGTGAACTAACTGCTTGACGTCATCCTAAACAAAATACACATATACTCAGAATTTGATTATTTGGTTACTTCTGAATGTGAGGATCCCATGATTTATCATATTCTTTTTCCTTGGAGCTTTTGTGTCTAGTTATATGGATTCTGAGGGATAAAGCAGTGGCTGGAGTTCCTCCAAGTTTGAGAGTGGAGATGCATGGAAGTATAGAGGATGGGCAACGTGTAGTCCCTGCTGGGGGCTAGGGTGAAAACATGCTGAGCTCCCACTTGAAGGATTTGGTTTGTGTTTAAAATGAAACCCATATGTACAGTACATCTAAGGTAGCTACTACTACTGTCAAGTTATACTTGGATTCTGCAGAACCTCAGTGGATCTGTTGGTACTGAATGGTCTCTAAACAAATACCAGAGCACTGGGAAAAAGTAACAGAATACAAAGAGAAGGGGTCAGGAAAAAAAACCAACAATGTTGATTTGCAGGGTTTTTTTTTTTTAAATTCAAGTAGAATTAAATAGACTTATTTGTGAAAGTATCCCCTTATTCATAAAGACACACACCATTCCAGCATCTTTCACTTATAAAGACAGATAACATATTTCAATTTTTTCTAATATTCTCCAAGTTTTTTTGCAACATAAAAAGATACATTTTTTGGAATGTAGACTAAAAGATGTACAATGGAGAACATAGGGAAAACTTGGCTGTTTGCTGTCCCATGCAATTACCAGATGTTTGTCATGGTAACCTCTGAAAAACTCTGACCAGAAAAGCATTCTTAGGAGGCTGGACAGCATGCCAGCTGGCCACATAAAGCCTGCAATATCCAAAATAATTTTGATCACCACCTGTTGCTACTTAAAAAAAAAAAAGGATAAAAAAACCTGAAAGAAGAGAACTCCTAAAAGAATACACATAGCATCTATCTATTTATTCTAGGATTTTTTTTCCATTTTTTTCCATTGCTGTGATAATTGGAGTTATCTGGAGTTAATAGATTGCATGACAAAGATTCTACTGAACTCTGTGGAAAGTTTAATTAGAATAATTTTTTTAAATGTCTTTTTAGAACGGGATTTTGAGGGGGTGGGGAAGTAGCTAAACTGGTAATAGAACATATATCCTGATATAAAGGAAAAGTTGAACAGGAAAACCATTAAGAGAATAGAATCCAGGGTATGGGTTACTACTGTGGCTGTACTGGCACAAGGAAACAGGCATTGTCCTATGACTCAGACATTGCCTTATATTGCTGTGGTATAGCAGAGAAAAGATCAGTGAAAGCCTTGGAATACTGTTAGTTTTTATGTATCCATTTATAGGTGAAGCAATTGAGTTATTGGTCACAAATACAGAGGAGTCAAATTCTTTTGAAAGGAAGTGGTTTGCAGCATTTTATTAGCAGACTCTTCTCTGAAGCAGAAACACCCCATTGATGAAGTTATCTTTTACAGCCCCTGAGAATGAGGTCTTAAAGACTTAGAAGTAGTCCGGATGACCAGTGCTTTACTTAAGGAAGAATGCTCATCCTGAAGACACGTTCAGGAAGGACAGTGGATACATAAATTTTGTTTATTTTTCTCAGGAGGAAATTTCTTTCATAGGATTCTGATGTATCTTACAAGTATAAGATTAAAAAGAAACTTTGTCTTCAAATTTTCTATTAAAAGGTACTCAGAAGGAAAAGAAAAACTTCCCCGAAATTTGTAAACAGTGCAACTGGGACTCTGGCTGAGACAAGAAAAAACATGATTAAGGCTGATTTTTGGGAGAGATTTACTCTACACAATGAATAATGTTTGGTAGGAACCTAACTGAGGGCAAAATCTTGCAATGCCACATCTGACCATGAAGGGGAACAGTAGACGTATCAGGCTTATGTTTTATTTTTCTCTGTCTAGGATATTTGAAAGAAAGATGTCCTCAAAGTTACAATAGTGCCTTTGCTGTTAATAACAGTATTGCATCATGATTGTGGTTGGAAGGCACCTTTGGAAGTCACCTTGTCCATCTACCCTGCTTCAAACAGAGTCACCTGGAGTCAGTTGCCCAGCATTATGTCCAAATGACTCTTGAATATATCCAAGGAAGGAGACACCACAACCTCCTCTGGCAGCCTGTGCCAGTGCTCATTCACCCTCACAAAAAAGTGGGGAAGTGAACAAGTATCTCCTAGTGTTCATAAAGAACCTCTTGTATTTCAGTTTTTGCCCATTGCCTCTTTTCCCATCACTGAGCACCACTGGAAAGAGTCTAGCTCTGTCTTCTTTAAGGTCTTCCTTCAGCTCTCCGATGGCTGATGTCATTGTCAGGCTACTGTCAGTTATATTGGAAAGATCATGATGATCAAGAGAGGTGTCTGAAGACTGAAGGAAAGTGTCACTCCCATCTTCAAAAATGGCATGAAAGAGATCCAAGGGAACTGAGAGACAGCCTCACCTTGATCCCTGGAAAGGTGACAGAACAACTAACTCTGGAAACCATTTCCAGTGACTGAGCTCTAGCACAGGTTTCCCAGTGAGATTGTGGAGTTTCACACCTTGAAGATATTCAAAACCCATCCAGACACAGTCATTGGCAACTGACTGTAGGTGAGCAGAGTAGCTGGACAAGATGACCTCCAGAGATGCCTTCCAACCTCAGTCATTATATGATTCTGTGAAAACTGCGGCATGGGAAGCGTAGGCTGCCCTTCATGTTTTCTTTCAAATTACTTCCCAAAAAGTAAAGTTTTTTGAAAGTATAAATCAAATATATGTTCTATGATGTGTCCTCCATTGGACCTTTGGAGTCGTATGTGTTAAAATGCTGGATATGAAAGGAGACTGAGGTAGCTAGTATTCTCCTTTACTGTCAATAGGAAGCTTGAACAGAGGCAGGTTATTCAGTAGACCAAATTCACAATGTGACTGTTGCTTTTTGAAAGTCTCTGAATATTCATGAGAGAAAACTGAAGTTGAAAAATGTTTTTACATCTCAGTCACAGTGACTACCTTTATAAGTTACTTTTCTTTAACTGTAGTATACTCTTAAATTGGGTTATTTACAGCAGTTTTAGGATAGAACTAGTTTGACATGAAAGGTCTGGTTACTGTGAGCTCAAAATGTCTCTTGATATCAGTAGCTTTGTTATACAGAAATTCAGCCATACACATACTATAAAGTTCAGAGTTAGGCTCTGTAAAATTTTGTATTTTCAGGCATTCAAAAGTGTCTCTTTTATGCTTTAGTAAGTAATAGCAATTGGATCAGTCACAAAGTAATGTTTTTGTTTAATTATACCTGTTTCACCTGGGTGAATGAAACCAACTTGGCATTTAGTACATTCTTACACATACATGCGTGTCTACAACAGAACAACGTGGTGTAAAAATATAGAGCTTTCTGCATGTGGATTCAGTCAGTTGAATTTACATAGCTTCTGTGCTTTCACTGGCCAGGAAAAAGTGTATATCACAGATGTTGGCAGAAGATTTTGCTATTTCAAATTTGTTCCTGGACCTAGAATACATTAAAAAAAAAGAATATGTGACAGCTGCATTATAATGAAGTATGTGAATTTGTTTTGTAACAGACAGGTAGGTTGACAGAATTCATAATAAAGGCAAAAGAAGAGCACAGGTTATTATAAGTCTGTTTTGAAATGATAACTCATGGGTATAAAAATAAACCTCTGAAATGAGGTCTACATATGTAAATGACAGTTCTAAATGGGGTTGAAACTTGTATTAAAATGTGTTTTAATATTAAAGAAACTCTAAATAATACTTTTTTTCCCCTTTGTTTTGTATTGACTGCAAAGCTATCACAGTTCTTTACAACCATGTATTTTTTTAGATGGATATTATTAAATGGTCCAAGTGTGCTCAGCTACCAAAAAACCTACTCTGCAATGCTTCTTGCAATATTAGCATGAAAAGCAGGAAATTAATTCTTTGTATTAGATTTAAATGCATTCCTTCCTTTAGACTGTGTTAATGCAGATAGGTAAGAATTTATTTATAGGCTAGATACAGCTAGATTTATCAGTTTGGAATGTCATTTTGATATTGCCTTTCTTGAATTACCATATAAAATAAAACAAAGTTTAAATATCTGGATATGGTTGTAAGAAAAGCAAGCAATAATTATTTATGTTATGATTCCACATACCATATCTTCATTTGATATAAATTACTTGAGGAAGATTTCTAAATCTTTACAGAGCGGACTTCCACAACAGCTTCCCCTTAATGCAAGAGTTCAGCTTTCCCTTCTGAGATGGCTACCTAGGGTAGCTTAATGGTAGGCATTACAGCTCCTAATTTCTAATTACTGATGATGTTTCTACCTCTGTAAAATAAACAAGGCCAAAGCATGGGTTTGGTCATTGTCCTGGGGTAGTTTTGTGTGTTCTTTTTATTTTTAGTCATTAATGTTCTTTAATGTCTTTCAGTTTTGTCAAAACCTACTGCAGAGATATTTAAAACTTAATTTGTGGATTTGCCTTAGTCAATTTGTAGACTAAGGAAAACGGATGAGATTTCAGTGGGATATCATGAAAATGGCAGTAAAAAATGTAATTTTTACTTAGTGTTAACAACACTGAAATTTCTCTGTAGGTGTGAACGTCGTTTTGAAGGGCACAGTAGCCGCTGCTATCCATGCGGAATTGCAGTATCTCCTTGTGGACGGTTTATAGCCAGTGGATCAGATGACAAATATGTAAGTAATGTTTTTGCTTATTTTCCTCCTAAACTATAGGAACTACTCATATTGTACATAAAAGAGTCTTTTTAAGCATGTTTCTAGGATTCATCTTAATGTGTGAAACTGAGGTCTATGATACTTTCATGTAATTAATTCATATGTAGCAGTTACATATGATTCATGATCTTTTTGTCTGAAAAATCCCTGCACAGCTACTTCTTAGTGCTCAAAGTAATTGTTAAAAGCTTGTTTCTACAGGTTTTCATAATGCTTGACTATGAATTGTCATATGCCATCAAAGATGAGGAGAATGTAGCACATTCCTGTAGCACAGCTTTATCTGTTTTATACATATCTGACCACTAGGAACCATGTAGCAACTGCATATTAATTTACTTGAGCTCCCAAATACAGGGTGGTAAACCTTTTCTCATGGGTTTCTTAGGAACCAGTCAGCTGAATACAAAATGAGAAGTCATTCAACTGGAATTAGAACTTTCCACACCCTTGGTGTGTGTTTTCTCCCCAGACAGGTTCTCTTTTCAATGTCAACCATCTTTAAATTATTACACTTAGAAAAGAATCCTGAGTAAATGTGTAGTGCTAGCTTTTTGAGTATGCACCTAATTTTAATTTGGTTGTGCCTACATTTGTGGCAGAATGTTTTCCGCAGTGTTTGCTAAGAGATAGATGATTGCTAACTTGTACTATAGGCATTTGAAACCAAACTTGAATTGGGTTTGTTGCAAACACAACCTTTCAATACAGCTGGGTGGGGAAGTTTTAACTTTCTTCTAGGTATTTCTAGGTGAGTCATCAAAACATGACAGTTTCTGGTCAACTTCAAATTCACAATGAGAGGAATTTACTCTTGTGGCTAGTTTTGAAATACTGGCTCAAATCATGTATGAAGGTTAGAGATTTTGCTGGCAGATTGCTGGATGTCTGGCAATAGGTAGTGTGTTCTTGACATTTCCATGATAAAATATACTTTTCAAGTTTCTCGCAAATTACATTTCAAAATGCAGTTTACAATACAAAAGAAGGGCTTTTTTTTGTCTGTGAAACAAATACATCTAATATTCATCTCAGCTCATAATGTATATGATACAAATATATTTATTTGAGATTACTAATTAAGGCTGCTTTTGAATTGTATAAAAAGAGATGCAGTCACAAGACCTGTTCTATTCTCTTTTGTGTTAAGGTATTTGTTTGGAATTAGTACTGATACAAACAAGAAAGACAGCATGATTTTACCTTTACTCCAAAGTCTTGGCACATGGTGGGTCATCAAATAAAGCTGAGTAGCTGGAGTGCATCCTGCTCTATTTGGCATGCAGTCCCTGGTGGGCACAGTGCCAGTCAATACTTTCTAGCGTGGCTCCTGGGTTAGAATTTTTTGCATAATTTGCATCCTATGTCTGTAGAGAACTTTCATTGTCCTTCTTGTCCCCTCAGGAAAACTGGGTCAAGTTTTGGAATCATGCTTACACTGTACTGTTAGGATAAAATGCAGGTTTTGGGCATTTTTAGGAGGCTTCTTTTTGAAGTGTTGAGACTGAATATACTTTTGTGTTTCCTTTTGAAACAGAAAATTGAATGTGGCATTGAATAGCCCATTCATATTGTTCAATTAAAAACATCCTGACAGATGGGCTAATGTGCAACAGTTTTGATAGAATCGAGAAATCACATATTTTTGCAGATTGTATGAATGAATGTCTGTTGAAATTAAAAAAACTGCATAAAAAATCAGCACTGTGGATACAAACCGCATTCTGGAAATAAGTTATGTAACTTTCCACTGAGCAGTAACTGTATCTTCAATCATCTTGGAGTTTACTTTATCAAGTGCAAATCTTGCACTCCGTGGTTAACAAATGTGATTGATTTTAAAGCCAAAAGAGGCATAATTGGAATATAATTGAGAGACATTAATCTGAAACTGCCTTTTATATTTCACAATATCTGAAGTATTTGACAGAGAGAAATATGTTGTCTACATTGATTAATAACAAAATCACATTCCTTCATGTCACAGAAACAGGAAACCAAAATATGTTATTGTAAGATAAAGAGATGAAAATTCTATCTGCCTTTTTCTCTACTTAGAAAGTGTATAACCTATTTTATATAAGAAGAGCTTGGTTTAGCTTCTGTGTGGGTGAAGTAGCCACTTGGTTTTATTTGAACTGCTTTCGTGTGTGTTAGTGTGAGATTTGTAGAAACTCTAAATTGAGGGTTGAAAGTGTTTCTCTAACTGATTACTCCAACTTCTTTAAGAGAACTTTTATCAAGACCTGTATAGGACCTGATAGTCTGATCAAAGTGGGTAACCAGTATCCTGGTTTTGAACTGTGATTTTCCTTTACATCATTAATCATGATTAGAAAATATAGAAAGTTAACATTTCTAACATCAGATCTTCTCTTCATTTTAAATAGTCTAGGGTTACAAGTGAAATTGGTTGACTTTTTCTCAACTGAATATACCTAATATTTTAATTTCTAACCATTTTACAAGGGGACAGTTTAGAGTTTCTGACTATCAAACAACATTATTAAGGACGTTGGACGAATATACTCTAATTGGGTTTAGATTCCCATTTTGCTGGGCTCTTTACAAAAATGTTTACCTAAACATTTGTTGACTAAAGAAATCTTAGTGTAAAAAGGCAAAAAATATCTGGAGAGTGTGAAATGCTACTTTTTATAATAAAAATAACTAATTTTCATCTGTGCTACATGTAGTTATAGTTAGGTGTTTTACTTCATGTCTAATGAGGTTCTTAATTTTTGTCTTTGAAAACCTTAGGGCTCTCTGAATAAATTTCAAGTTTCCAGAAATGAAGTAGGGAATGCAGAAATAAATATTTGGCTCTTTAATTGTTTTCAGACTCATTCTTTCTAACTCTCTTTGAACTGTAGACTCTAAGAGGCACATTTAGATCCTAGTGCTGAAATGGAATTTTCTAACATAAAACTCTCTGTCAAATCACAAAGCCTGGGTTCACAGTTAACATGGATTGACCCATACTACAAACCCAGAAGTTTTTCAGCATAACAGGTTGCTACATCAATAACAAAAATACATGGGTAATATATGACATTGTCTTCCCTTTTATTTACACTTTCCACAAAGTCTAGGATTTTGCCCACTGCCTACTGCATTGTCTTTGAAACATATTTTAAATCCAAGATTAAATTTATGCCTTTCAACTGTGAAGGCACCAAAGTTAGAGTAGGAAGATTGTTTCTTCTTACCCAGAGGGCATCAATACTCAAAGGTGTAACAGAAGACAGGATAAAGCAATTTCATGGTTATACATAACCTCACTCCTTGATCCCCTAATTCTTTTTTCAAAGTTGGTTTTAGAGTAAATTCCCATTATGCAAATGATGCTGGAAAGTGATTCTGGTCAGGGGCATATCCAAAGAGTTCTGCAAACCTGTGGGTGGTGTCTAAATGCAAACTCAGACCTGATATTGCATGCAGACTTGGTTGTTTTCTGATATAAGATTCTGCATCAGACATAACACCAACTGTAGAATTTGTTTACAGTTGACACCTTAATTTTAAATAGCTACAGAGATTGATATTCTGAATAGAATATCAGTCTTCTTGTGCAATAGAATATCAGTCCTGCTGAGCAATATATTCTAGTGTTTTGCTACCAGAAAAATACATTTGGAAGTTGGGTTGCCAGCACTGTTTTGTTCTGTACATCTTGCACTGCACTACTTCTTAATGTAATCATTTCCATAGATATTTATGTTATATTTCTTGATTCCCATACATATAGTATTAGTCACATTGGTCTTTCTGTGGCTCAGTCCTGACTTATGAAATGGAGATTAGCAATGATATGTTTCTTCTCTCCTTTTAGCTTTAAAAGAAGAATTTAAATGTGGCCTATCTTATTTTGTTATTCCTGTGATTAGTTGATCTGATCTCATTTATATGAAATACTTCCATCCTTGTGTGTCTGTGGTGTGATAAAATTTAAAATTTTATCAGATTAGGTCCAGGATTGCATAAAACGATCTAGATATCAAAGAAGAAACACCTCAAGAGTGCCAAAATGTAAATGATAAAATAATGTGGTTGTTTGTTCTCCCTTTGAGACTCCAGTTCACTAGAACTTTCTGGTATGAATGAGTAGAAGATAAAAGACTACAGATGAGGGAAAAGGCAAGGGGTTAGGAAAGATATTCTGGTATGGATGTATGCAAATGTAAGAGATAGGATTTGTTAACAACTTAGAATGTTTAGTTCCATATCTCTTAGGAGTGTATCTTGGAAGTATCACTTATGCTTAAATTACGTATCTTTGATACAATAGAGTATGCTTTAATATTTGACTTGAAAACAATAAGAGGAAATTTTTTTACTGCTTTACTGGAAAATTACTTTTAGAAATGTGTGATAGTGCTATTGTATAGTATTTATTGTCGTGGTCTACACTTAATACCAGAGGGCTTGCAGAACAGAATGTATTATATGAAGCAGTAGTAGCAACTATCTGAAGTATTTTGGTTTTCAGTGTCACTGGTATCCCAATTATATATTGCTCAAGTTTTATTTTATGTGTCCAAACTGTTTAACTAAGATAGGCTTTAAGAGAAAACATCTGGAGAAAATACCATTAGTGATGTTTACTGTGGAAAAGGCAGGAATGACATTGTTTGGCAGAACAAAATCCAGAAAATAATGACAGCAGAGAATGAATGACAGAGACTGAGACTGCCTTTCTGCCAGCTATTGCTAGAGAAAATCTATCTCTGTCCAAAGAAGAACAAAAATTTGTGTTACTCTTGAACCTGAGTTTCTTGAATTCTTTGGCAGTGTAGTTGACTCTTAGGCTGATTGTCCTAGGAGTGAAGAGATAAATAGTGCTTTCCTATTAATACAGTCATGATTTTGGGTATGGCTGTTACTTCACTGTCTCTTTGGGTGTATCTTTGAAGATGACTGAAAATCGTAGCCTTGGTAGATTATTTTATGAACCATGGAATTATGTGAATATGAGTAGATTAATTGCTCTTGTGTGCTTTGGGTCAGCTCAGACTATTGCTTTGCCTAGACTGCTGCACCTCAGACCTGACCACCACAAAATCAGACTGGCACTTAAGAGAAGTGGAGGATTTTCTGCTAGCTATATATGTGTTGTTATTTAACTAGTAAAGAACATCTTTTTTTTTTCCAATCAAACTGAATTTTATTAGTCTGTAGTGTGTTACTGTGTTAACATTTGAGTTTGGTAATATTTTTGAGAGCTGAGTGGAAGTATGAGAAAGTAGCCTTTTTGCTAAGGAAAACTAACTTTATAGAAAATAACACGTGTTCAAATGTAGGCAAAACAGGAAGTCAAAGTAGATATGAATACCAAAGGTTCATTTTGGAATGCACACAGCAGTGTGGCGCTAAAAGGGGATATGTATAGTTTTGAACCAACAGGGCTTATGTTTTCTATATGTGGATCTCTTGTTCTACAACTCTGACAGTAGTTGAATTTTGTGTATCATTGGTACATATGAGTGTAATCCTACTAGTTGATTGTATTTTGCTTGCAAATTTATTAAGATGGGGTAATTTTTTCTAAAGGTACTAAAATTCCGTTATGCCTAAAAATCTGATTAAAGATCCTCTGTACCATCTGAATCTTTCAGTACTTCTGTCAGTCAACACCAGTACATAAACCGGGAATGTGATTAGTGGTAGACTTGATATAGAGAAGGATCTTAACAGCAGTCAGAAAAGAGCCATTTTGAAAGTGAGTGTGATCCAACCATGTTGTTTCATAATGAGAGGTGAGGTAAATTTTCTTATAACAAAATCTTCAATTAATAATTCTGCACTCTGGCAACACTACATATATTGTAAAAGTAAAAGTAACCTAAATACAATAGTGCTTGGTGCTACATAAATTTCTTAGGCAGACAAATGAAAACAGTCATATATATAAGGCCTTGAAATTGACAAATGAAATAGAAACTAAAATGGGCAAAAATTACAATTTGGATGCTTCGAAGAAGGGTGACTTACAGAGGCAAGCCTGAGATATGGTTTCTGTAATCTCTTTTTAGTGAGGAAAATTCAAAATGTGTTAGCTATAACTGCCATCAGATTGATACATCTAAAAAGTATCTTCTGCAACTTGAAAGATGCCTGATCTTACTAATATTGACTATTAATAATAAAGAGCATTTTTAATGTTCACTGGTACTCCTTTTGTAGTTATGTCAAAGGAACTCATATGGAAACTGTAATCTTACTGTAGTGGGAAATTTCCTGTGACTAGCACAAAGACAGCCTCCATAAGTGGCATTAAAAGGGGAAGGGACTCTTAGAGGGCATACTGTACTCAACATTTTGGTGCCAGGCTTGATTAGACTTTCCATGTAACCATGTGGCAAATACGTAAGAAATCTTGGGACTGAAGAGCATTAATCAGTGCTTAGGATACTTGTGAAATCTTTTTTACTACGTCTGGATTTGGCACTGATACCTATAGTTAAGGTAGTCTAACCCTTTCCACTATAATTCTGTTTTTCTTTGGTTATAACTGAGAACATTTTGGGCTGAAACTTTGCATGTTGGGTGTCCGCTTCAGGCTGATTGTTTTTTTTCTTTAGTATAAGTATTTCAGGAGCTTTTTCAGCTTGAGATTGAGGAAAAATACATGGTTCAATGGGATATGTGCCCCAGTATAAACAGGGGACAATGGAGTTCAAATCAAGCAATTATATCATAAACTCAGATTATGCATCAAGTTTGATGGCACTGATGGCAACAAATGAAGAATAAAGCCTTATTAATAAATGCAGATACCTTTTATGAAATCATAAGTAAGATTATTTATTTATTTTTCCATCAAGGGTCTTTAACACTTCTATCATCTGTAGCTCATTTGAAATACTTGAAAAAATAGTCACAGAAAAGGAGTGAGTTTGACTAATCTATGCGAAACCGGTGAAGAAAAAAGTTCTCTATTTGCTTATGGCCAAATTAGGTATCCTGGAAATCAATGTCTTTTTGGTTTTTGTTTGTAGGTTTTCTTTCTGTGATCTGTTTGTAAAATATGTACTCCAGTTTGAGGCCACAGCAGTTACAAAGGCTTTCCTGGAAGCTGGTGTTGCTTTTCTGATCCCTGTCCAAAAGCTGATAACAAGGAGAATTTTTGTGTTATTCTTCAGTGTTTCTGTTTCTGATTTGCTTCCCCCTCTTTCCCATCCCAGGAGGAGCAAGGAGTATAAGTAGTTTGACATAAATGCGTATGGCCATGGATTGGACTAGGGAACAGTGGGAACAGATGGGGACAAGTTTCCTTTGAAGATAGGATGTGAGAAAACAGAGGAAAGAATTTATAGTGAAAAACTTCAGAGATAAAGAGTCAATTTATTTAGCACACTCTACCAATGCAGTAGAATAAAGTAGTTTTCCATTTGAATATGAATTCCTCCACTCAAGGAGGGGCCTTCACCCTTCTTTTCTCTCTCTTGGTACAAATCTGAAGAAGAAAGCACAAGCTTATATATGCTTGTAAGGTGCTAAATACACTGTCACACTCTGGGTTAATGAAAACTGACTACTCCAAATTTTCTTCAAACAACAAGTGAAAGGAAATACAAGTAAGTATGTGGTTATGGGTGCAGGAAACTTGTTTGGAAGCTGTGGGTACAGGTAAATTATTTTTACTTTTGGCTGACCCTCAGCAAGAAATGGAAAGGAAATACCAATATCTACTGAATCAGTATTTTTATTAGAAGAAATTGGTCTTAATATATAAAAAAGGGATTGACTTTGGCTAAAGTCTACAACAGATTATATGCACATATGTATTTTGTGTATTGCTGAGTACTTCCTAGACTGTTTTGTTTTCTTTTTTGTTCCATTTGGTTTGCTGAAAATCTGTTCTTCCTCTGTCATTGATTTCATATTTTCAAGGGTTTTTTAATTCTATGGCTAGTGTTATGATATCATTTATAACTCAGTTACTAACCATTTTTTGGGGGCTTTTTTGTTTCTTTTTCTGTAAAGAAGAAAATCTGTTAAGTATAGAATAGCAAAAGAATTTGAATGACACCAGGAAATACAGTAAAACTAAAATGATGGCAGACTATGGTAGAAGAATGTTTATACTGGAGTTATTTCTCCTCTTATGAATGTTATTTCTGTTAAAACACAGTTCTTTTTGGTGTTTTTTTTTTTTTTTTTTTAACTATTGAAGTTAAAAATGAATGTACTGAAAAGTTTATTTTCACTCTTGAACCGAGCTTTTATTCTCAGAATTTAGGCTATCATCA
Source organism: Neopelma chrysocephalum (assembly GCF_003984885.1). Classification (NCBI taxonomy): domain Eukaryota; kingdom Metazoa; phylum Chordata; class Aves; order Passeriformes; family Pipridae; genus Neopelma; species Neopelma chrysocephalum. The sequence goes on from NW_020897691.1 coordinate 8,006,166, forward strand.
GCTAGTTTAAATATCTGTGACGAAAGTTACTTAAACAGAAGCTGGTTTTATACAGTTTTATGTGATGATGTTTTTCTTTTATTCACATTTCATTGTGTTACATGTCAAAATTACTCTGATTGAAAATTATTATTACTTTTCCTTAAATCACAGTTATTGGAAGAGAAGATGATAGCTGCCACAACATAATGAACTATTCTTGGATGTAGCTAGAGACTGTGCCCCTTTTTCTGTTGAAGTTGAACTGTGACACCTAAATATTTAAGATTTATAGGGCTAGAAGTACAATATCAGAAAGATGTTTACCACTAGTTCCATTAGGATAGAACTGTAAGAATGAAGTACAATGGGCAGGTTGCATTCCCAGCCACGTTCTGTTTAGCAGCTGTTCAGTATGAACTTAGTCTTTGTAGTAAAAATCAGAGTAAAGGTCTTTCCCATGTCTTCAAATGCTTTGGTGGTTGGCTGCAGATGGTGTTCTACCTGTAGTTGCTTGTCATTACTTTTCTCTGGCTCAGTGAATCATTTTATACAATGTGATGATTCAGAAGAGTGTTGCATCCCAGTCTAATCTCTAGCTCAGGGCTTAGAATAATTTCTTGAAAGGTGGAGGGTAAGAGTTTGAATGCTTTTTAGTTTGAGAAGTGTGATTAGACCACCAAATACACGCTTGCTACATTCTACTGAAACTGCACAACTGCTTCATAGCATTTTGTGAAGGAAAGGTGTGAGCCAAATGGTTGATTTACAAACTGTGTGGAAAAGCAAAAATTACTAGAATACCTGGGCTTCACAAACTTTGGATTTTTCTTCAAAAAAATAGTGAAATATTATCACATGTATTTTACAGAGTGGAATGGGAACATAAAGATTTAGCCAAAAATGAATGTGGTCCTTCCTGAATTAAACTGAGAACCTGGAATGGAAAATTAATTTTTATTGGATAATTTTGGCAAAGTTCTGTAAGCCACTATATTACGATGGAAAAATTTCAGCTTCACTAACCATGTCTCTGTGATAGGTTCTCTTGGTTAAAAAATGGAACATGTTTCTTCTTAGCTCAGAAATTGTAGGAAGGCATTGTAGATCTGTGAATCAGAGCATTTTGTGCTCTTTACTCTTGCTGTCATTGACTTTACCTCTTCTTTGTGCCTCCTTCCGATAAAGGGAAGGAGAATAGGCTTGAATAGGAGAAGTAGCAGTAAAGCAATTTGAAACGAGAAAGAGAAAATATGGTGAGTGATAGAAAGCATAGTCCTGTCTGCTGCCTATACCTTTCTGCCAAAGACTGGTCTAAGTATGTGCAGAAGAACTGATGCAATTGCAGAGTAATTAACTTGTGAAGGGAAATAATTGCTTGCAATAGAAGTTTTGTAAACCTATTTTACTAGCTCCCCATGTGTCAGTTGTGCAGAGTCCAGATAACTTACAGTATGTACCAAGCACCTGAATTTTGATTTTATCTCCAGTACAGTTCTATTCTGGTAAAGTTCTTATATCTAACAAAGTTCTGTAGTTTGTTTAAAAACATGATTTATTTGTCCTGTTTTGGTCATTCCCACAGTTCTAAAGGGGATAGATGTGCTCAATAGCTATGAGGAATAGGATTTGACTCTTTTATGATACAAACACTTCAAACTGTCATGACATTACTGAATATTTTGATACCGTTGAACCATTTTGACAAGAGATCCTCAAGATTTTGGAGGGCTGTTTGATAAGAATGATTTCTCCGTGTTCTCACAAATACTCTTTCTTTAGTTAGTTAAATGTGGTGGAGCATCCAGTTCTGGAGAGTGCAGTGCAGCTTGTAATACTTATTGCTCACCTCTAACTCAGTGCACTCCTTTCCTTTCTGGAGTCTCCCTGGAATATGCATTTCTGTACCATCTTATCTCTCATTTTCTTGAGACATGCATATTCCAATTAATTTTGTGAGCATGGCTGCTGTATTCTGCTCTGGAACTGTGGTGGTGATAGTGAAGTACAACCTGACTGCAGTCTCTACTACACCTCTTCTTTGCTGGAGTACAAAGGTAATTTCTAGCACTCTGTTCCTGTCCAGCACTATCTGGACCATAGGGCTGTCTGATATAAAGTGTGGCAAAGCTTGGCTAAGAAGAAGAGAGCACAATGTTACAGGTACTGAGATATTGCATACGTGTCAACATCTGATAATTTTGATACAGTTTGAGTCATGGTATAGTATCATCAGAGTGAAGAATGGAAAGCCACTATGTAGGGAGGAGAATGGATGGATGTAGCCTTATGCCCTGTAAAATCAGGGAAATTTGAAAGGGTACTATTATGTTAGAACTCTGAAATCTTCTCCTTTTAAGCCTAATAACTTGGCAATATTGCAGTCTGTTGAAGATGTGAAGTAAATAACCAACACTACCTCTTTATTATTTTATGTCAATAAAAGATGAATCATGTCTAACTGGAGGTACTCATAAAGAGCTGTTCTTCAGTTTCAGTATGGTGACAGCAAGAACTGTCCTGTATACAGACTGATTTTACTAATACATGGTCTTGTACTTCCTATTAGAGCAAATACTTTCATGTCTACAGACACATCAGAATGCTTTCCTTTGTGTCATTATATCACTTTTGTCTTGTTTGGGTTCCCCTTACCTATCTGTTCCCTTGTGAACTAATCATGTCCCAAGTGGTGGAAGTCACAGTAGCTATGTTATGGCCACGTATTTTAAAACAAACAAATGAACAATTACTGCTTTCATACTACTAGCAATGACTACTCGTTATTATAACTAGTTTCCTGAGATGTTTTAAAGTAGGGAGAAAGGTCTTACTTTTTAAGGCAGGATTTGCAATTAACAAGCATTTGCTGTATCCGTTTAGGAAGGACACGATTTTACTACATTGCTGGAGACAATGCTACTTTCCCAGTTAGTATGGCAATATCTATGTGAAATGCTACCAAAGATCCAGAGTTTAAAAATTCATACCTACATTTCTGTCTGTATTTAGGTACTCCATTTGTGCCAGTAGATGGTTTTAATTCCATATCCTGGACAGAATCCGGATATGTGAGGTTTATAAAGTGGATACAATTAAGTAGATTTACATTTGGCTTCTTGGTTTGCATCCCAGTGAATTTGGTTATGAGTGGAATACTTGACACTGAGGACAATCCAGTGTTGCTTCAGTGCTGGTTAGGACTACAGAATCTTTGGTGTTGAATCATAAGATTTCTTTTCTGAGTAGAACATTACAAGTTTTTCAGGACCTGCATTGATCCATGAGTCCTTTCATATATTGGGAAGACTGTCACTTGAGTCCGTAAGTTTTTTGGACATATACCTTGCCATTTACTGTCTGCTAGGGGAAGCTCAGCTGCCTTGAGTCTGAATGATTTAACTTATTTTAGGATACTATCAGCAAAAAACTTAAGTCACAGAGTGATACACTGTTGTAATAGCATCTATACACAGTTTGGTTTAGTTTGTCAGGCTGTGTTCTAAATTCCACATTCGTTAACTGCAGAGATTTGGTAAAGACAATGAAACTTTAATTTTTTTAATTGAGATTATAAAATTTGGATTATCATTTGAATATTGTTTGCATGCTTTACAATTCATTCTGTCTTTTGAGATACACATTTTATTTATAATGTACCAAATAAGTCTACATATGTTATGTGTCTGTTTAATATGCCTTGTGTATGCATAGTGTATCCTGCAAATAATTGTTATTTTACTAGATAAGGAACAGTCTAAAACAGCCTATGTGTCTGCGCGTGACTTTCACAAGTATTTCTTATGTGGAGGACTTATACTCCAGGATTTATTTTCAAACCTTTTTTTTTAACATAAGATAATGCTAATTTAGAATCACAATGCAATCATTTTCATAGCATCAGTATGCTTATGACTTTCACTGAATTTTGTATTGGTTTCTTGATGCAGTTTTGCATTTGCCCTTTTTCATTATTTGAGGCTGTACCAGTAAAAATTTAATTTTCCTCCTGGAAGGTGCTTTTCCCCTTTTAATTTTGAGAAACAAAGGCAGGCAGTATATTTTTGCTCATTGATGATACCTGCATCATTTGTAATATTATTGAATTGTTATTGAATTCTATGCTGTTCAATTAAAAACTGAAAAGATCTGTGTTGAAACTGAAAAACTTATTTTAACAGAGGAGTTTTCAAATTTAGAAAGGCCTTAGATTCTACTTAAAATAAAGGGTTTAAATTCCAAAGATCACCATTTGAAATATATTTTAAGAGGGTCATTGTTCTACCTACCTACTTGAAATATACCTAATGTTTAGTTTTTTGTGGGGAAAAGATTCTAAATACTCTCTCTAAATACTTTTTTTTTTCATTTAACTTAAGCATTTGCTAAATTATCCCAAATTATACAAAACAATTCTAAGATGATGATTTTTATATCTTTTTAGCTATGATTAAAATTTTCTAACTTCTCTGTAGACTGAATATTTAGCCTTCCTATACTACAATTTAGTGCTTCTAGAACATGATAAATCTTTTTATAGTGAAAATATGGTCTAATTTTTTTTAGGCTTACATATATGAAATGCGTTCAAGCACTTTCTTACATAAACTGGGGAGACACACAGAATCTGTCATCAATGTCACCTTTAGTCCTTCATCTCCACAGGTAAGTCGTTGCTTTTTTTTCCTCTGTAATTAAAACGTGTAAAATCTTGTAACTTCATAATTTTAAAGTTAAAAAATTTCAAAAAAACTCCTCACTGTAATCTTGCTTTTTACTGCTCTTTTATTTAATTGCCAATATGCTGTGCATATGTAAGGCTGTTCATCTACTTCCAGCTATCATGTGGTTATTGTGCCAATTATCAACTCATGCAAAATGCCTCATGCTACAGAGACAAATGCACTGACTAAGGGCCTACAAATAAGACTTCTGGCCTGGGAACTATATTGAGCCTGTATATGTTGAAGGTTGGGAAAATGTACATCCTCATCAAATTACCTGAATAGACTACTAATTCAGAGTATGTAAGGGAAAAATAAGTAGGGACAGGGATATGACAAGGGGCTCAGGCCTGCTGTCATTACTCAAAGGCCTGAAAGATTTAGAAAGCAACATTATTTTAAGTGTGCTGTGTCAGAATAAATATTGAAATAGCTTTATCACAATATTTTGAAAAACTGTTACTGTTGTGCTTTGAGCCTTTCAGATCTCTATAGATAAAAAGCACTCCAAAGAAGTTAGGCATTATGCAATAACAGGTTCTATTTTTTCACTGATCATTAATACTATGCTAACAGCATTATATTTCAATGTAATGGTTTAATTATAGTGCAGCATTATATACAAAGGACTTTGCTAAGTTTTATCTTGACACCCAAGCTTCCCTGCAGCTTGTTTGTCATGTGTATACTGTTTTTAATCCTATGGATTTTCCTTCTTTGTTTTAATATGTTGAATCTGCATTGAAATGTTATGCTTTCTACTTTTTTCCTTACTTAAAAGACACAATAATGATCACTGTATATACATAAAAGAGTACACAGTAGCTCCTGTTTACTCACTACCTCCTCACCACTGGCTATGTGTGCTACTATTAAAAAATATTTATGTGTTAGTAAAATTTCTTTACATTCAGGACTATTGTCACATTTATGTATCTCCTTCCATTTTTAAATAAATGTTCTAGCTTTTTTGTGATTTTAGACTTCCTAGAAGTTTTATTCATTGTGTATATATTGTTTGAACTGCGGAATTATTGATTACTATCTTGTGGTGAACATTATGTATTTCTTGGTTTTGGATTCAGCAATGCTATATTCAAACAAATGGTATGTTTTATTAAATTTTACACCCAGATTAAGACTAGTAAAAGGTTTAGTACTGAACACATTTCTGCAAAAAAATGTTATATACTAAAAGAGTAGACCTGACTGGAGTATGGCAGCACCTTGATCTGCGGTGCAGCTGTTGGAATGCAGCTCGGTGGGAAATGTCTTATTAGAGTTCATCTGTTAAAAGTCTAGCAGATCAGTTGTAGTAATATTATGGAACAAGGCTTTGAAATAACTAAGTTCAGGCAAATCCGCTGTTGATCAAGGGGGAAAGAATCCATAAATGGTGTAAAATAAACATTGGCTGTGGCTCCAAGCCAGCCTGCTCTGAAAGTGTGCCTTGGGGCACAAATTCTGAGCTTTATGAAACATCACATGGTCAATTTAAGAGCCAAATCTGAAGTTCATGGGCCACAACTCCTTTTCTTGAAGAGCTCTTTCCTGAGAAAGAAGACCTGTTGGATTTGAACCAGCTAATGAATCTCCCCAAAAATATGGTCCTGGGGGAAGATTTTGAAACTGATATTATCAGGAACATTTTACTAAAAAGCAAGAACTGTGCAAACCCTGTTCCTTTAAAGTATTACAGATAAAATATAAATTTGATTACCCAAGTCATTACACATAGTAAGCACTTCAAAATGCTTTCTGAGTAAGTATTTTTAGGGGAGTTACAGAACAAAAATAAATAAAGTTACTTGGGCTTTCCAATATAGGATTTAGCATGAAGTTACATTCAAAGGCACTAGGAGAAAAAACTAAGCAATGCAATGATAAGCTTGTAGAGTGGAAAAGAAGAAAACCACAAATGAATCAGAAAAGGATAAACCTTGAAAGAGAGACTTTGTATTAGGCATCCAGAGTTTCCAATACTGGAAGACTTTTATACCTACTGCTACCACTAGTTAGGGATTTAAAATTGACTCTATTGTTGTTTCATCCAATATTTGAATGAATTAAGAGTTATATTAGGTTCTGAATATGTTACGACCTGCCCCGGGAGAAGGGGAGGGGGGTAACTCAGGTTT